>NW_005054497.1:1003101-1016836 GCF_000277835.1 Geospiza fortis | reverse complement strand
GTCCAGAGACCCTCCAGGGTAACAGGAAACAAGGACAGGGATTTCCACATCTGAAAAACCACTGAGGGATGATACAATCATATCATGTCCATTCCTCTCCTTAACCAGGAAAGCAACAGCATCCCAGGCAGGACTCACACACCTCCAACTCTGTGACCCCTTTTCCAAAAGGGACAAGGAAAACTAAACAGAGCACTCTGATAGAAGGCACAGATAACAGGACAGTTGCCATCTGCCCAGGCCCAATCAGAAACATTCATTCTGTTTCTAAGTCTTGCTTGAGCAAAGGCCTACAGTTTCCATTTGCCCAGATATTTGCTTTCTCCCCTGCCAAGCACTAACCCTGAGACAGAAAGAGCCAAGTCCCAAGTGCCTGTTAAAGGCCTCAGTCTACCAAACCTAGAGAAGAGAAAGACCCCTGGCTTTTTTCACTTGCGCCACATTATCACAGAAAGGTGGATTAGAAGTTATCTCAGCTCTGCTTTCTTTCAGAGCTCCTTGGCAACACAGCCACCAAGATATAAATATGCACACACAAAAATTTGCAGCAGGCATATGTGCACGCACACACACAAAGCCAATAGGCAAAAGCATTTCAAGGCATGGGGCAGATATGGCCAGGAAGGCAAAGGACTTAATGAAATTCTTGAAAAAGGGAAATATATTATCTTCTTCTTGAAATTTAGCTTTATTTAAGGGTTAAAAAAATCAAAAGCGCACCGCAGAAAATAACTAACTTCACAGCTGTCCTACCTACCACCACCAAGCTTCACACAGATTGTAAGCAGAAGTTTCAGGCCTCCATTGTATAAAATATAACTTAAATTAAGAAGACTTAATTTGACTGAAGCAAGGTCGACAAAGGCCCAACTTAACCTGAGTATTCAATAGCACACTAATTAAAGGGCTGTAGGCAAGAGAGCTTCCCATCTGTGAGGGTAGCAGGCAAGTGACATTTCAAGGAGCATTTATTACTTTTCTACACTTTTAGTGGCCATTAGCACTTGCACTAAGTTTGGACCAAGGACAATAATGCACTGTTGTTACCATTTCCATTCAGCTATGGAGGATAACACGCACTAGGCATGTACACAATATACCGGGGCCCTGGGCAAGCAGGAGCCCAGCAAACAAACATACTGCTGTCACTCATGGTGCTCATACTCATAAGGGGCAAACAAACCCACCACAACCATTCCTTGTGCACAGCAAGTGACAGAGACCTCGCTACCCAGCTCCACAGAGTATCAGAAGTTATTCTCAGCAAAGGCCAAGACAAAGGCTACTCACCATAAGCTTCTCATAGCCTTGCTTTCTTCCATGCCAGCACTTGTGCAGGGGAGGCCTTCTCCATGGCCTCCTTCTCTTTGGATGGGAGGTTTCCTACAGGTGATGGCTGTTAATGCAAACACATGGTGAAGATATTCCTTCTCCTGGGTCAGGTGGGGCACACGTTTGGCATGGCATTTTGGTATATTATAGCCCACAGCTGTTGTCCTCAGACACAGAGGAATCTCTATTTGCTTCCTAATAAGCAGTACCAAGCTGGGAGAAGAAGCACTCATGTCAAGAAAGGAATGATGGGATGGTTTTTTTGATGAGCAATTTGGGCTTGTTTAAGCTCTTCCCTTGTAATTGCTTATCAACTGCTTCTGTATTGCTTGCTTTGTATCTGTGTATGCAAATTGCGTACTGAATTATTGTGTTGTGCAATAAGCTGAAGAAATATTTATTTTGAGATGTCTGTATTAACTGTTCTTAAGCCCAGAGCACAGCTAATTGTGATCCAGGCTCTGGAAACCTTTCTGTGACTCAGCTTCATAACTGTGAACAGTATTTCTGAAGTCCACATGGTTCCTGTAGTCTTCAAGGAAAGATCAAATATGAGTTTGCAGTGGGAGTATTGCAAGTGAAAGATGTTCTTCAGGAAACCTAGGTTCCAGGAGGACAGAGATAAGAAAATATCACTGATTCTGGTCTACTGACAAAGTTTTTAGAGAAAAAAGTTTAAAATAGAACCAAATTTATTGTGAAGCACAGGGACCCTTGGCCCGTCTCTTGAAAAAAATGTACAAATCCTCAAATTTCTCTGCTTTATGATTTCTTTTCTCTCCACAACTTTAGAAACCCCCATTAATTTCAAATTTTGAACGTGGTATTTGAATCCAGATATTAATATTGATTTTTAAATTGATAAAAAAGAGAATTTTTTTTTAAAAAATAATCAGTAGTTTTCACCTTGACAAATTCCCTTCCCTGCCCATGCAGCCATGCCAGAGATATATGTATCTACTACTGGATGGTTTTCAGGCAGACTTTTAGACCATCATCCATCTCTTCTGAGATATCTCCTGAACTGCCATTCCTAAATGCTATTACTTCCTTCTAACATGTGTCTTTTTGGTCCTCCTGGTCCCTGGGGTCTCAGTCAATATCTGGCTGGGTGAGCAGCTCTGCAGTCCCTTTTGGTTTGTTTTCTGGGAGCTGATATCCCACAGAGTTGATACTTCATCATGAAATAAGATCAGACTCTTCCCCTAACATGATTCTTCATTAGTGAACTGCTGTATCATGGTCCTTCTATGTTTATCTCCTCAATTAGTTCAAATAATGAATTTACTGCCAGGAAAGTTTATAAAAGAATATCATTTTAAATAAATATGCAGTAAGTAAGTAGTGACTAAGTGCACTCCAAACCTGCATGTGCTCATCCCAGCAGGCTACAGCCAAAGGGCTGTGCAGGGGTGTCACTACAGCCACTGTCACTATTTCTGTGCTACACAAGGGAAAGGAGGGCTCCAAACTTTTGGAAAGCCCAGACTGTTGTTTGGGGGTACTCTGCAATAGTTCCAGATATCTTCTGGTATTAAGTTCCAGGCACTAGTAAAGAGCTGTTAAATAGCTCATTTCTAGAAAACCTACAGGTTAGATATTTAAATCTCATCTTCCTTTAAACTCTCATAAAAAGTAGAATACATTTATATGACCATTTACAAAGGCAGAATGATTTGTATAAATTAGGTACTACTGTTTTTTTCTTACAATAGCAGTTACTGACAAAGTGGTGCATTTTTTGTCTGTGTTTTGTACACAAATCTTGGAGTTAAACCATTCCCAGTAGCATGCTTTCCTTACAAATCTGGCTTTAAGTAACAATGAATTCTTTCAGGAAACATTCTTTGTTCAGTTAAACTGTTCATCTTCCAAAAGCTCTGAAATTACTTGGTATTTTGAAAGATGGTTGTTTCATGGTATTAATTAAAGAAGCTCTTGCCTTTCTGCAGGTCTTTGCTTTTATTATTATTTTTAATCTAGAAAAGCAGATAATTACATAAAGTTCTCACATAAGGTTTCAACAAAGAAACTAACATTTCCACTTTTAACATCTTCTTTGACCAGTTAAAAGGTTTTCTCTTCAGGGAATCAGAATTAATACCCTGAGACTTCTTTCAAGGAAAAAAAAAGAAGAACAAATAAAATGAAATGGGGAAAATGTTTTCACGCTTTTCTTTACTCTTCCATCCTAGACTAATGCTGGAAATCCACAAGAAAGTAAGGGAAGGAAGATCTTATCACAGTCTAAATTTTCTTTATTTTACTCTGGGGATGAAGAGAAAAACAGCAAATGTTCTATATGCGGATTTTTCTAATAAAAACTCCTGTAAGCTCTACTATGTCTAGTTCAGGGTGGGGTCTCTGTATCTCATTATTACCATGTTGAATATTGAAAGTCTCCAGAAGTGACCCAGTGGGTAGTTTTCTATGTGTGGCAAGACCTCCCTAATTACTGAAGAAAATTTGAATGTCTTCACATTCTGCAGACCTGGACTCATTTATAGGTTTGACCTGATTTTTTTTCAAAGAGGAGTCATTTTTTTCCTAAGGAATTTTCAGAAATATATTTTAATTATCATGGTGCAACACAGAGCATTGAGGCCTTGACCACATGAAACACTCCACGGGAGAGGATGTAGAGTCCCTCAACATTTTGGTGGAACACCTGTGTTCTTCAGAATGGCCCTGCCCAGATGTCCATTCACAAGAGCAAGAGTCAGGGCACAGCTCTTATATCCTGTGTTTAAAGTCTAGAAGGATGAACATGGACTCAGAAGCAACACAAAACTTATCTCAGTAATACCATGAATTTTAAAGGTAGCTGTTATCCTGTGGATTTACTTGATTTTTATTGAAATTCTAATGCTGAAAACGTTAGGAATCCTACTTGCTGTCTCCTGAGCACTCCTAGGCTCAGAGGAAAGGTCAAGGTTATTATTCCTTATAATCCATCACGAGAAATTTTCAGATATCGACAGTGGTGCTTTAGTAATTTTCTGTGACACCTTAAGCCTGAAAACTGTGTATTGTTTTCCAGGGAAGGATAGCAAATAAACCCCTTAGTTTGAGTTCCTGCCACCTGGGTCAGGATAGGTGCTTCTTCCTAAACAGAAACATACACATATATGTACATAAATAAGAGAGAGGGGGGAGAGACAATTTCTCAGCTGCTCTCTGAAGAAAGCTCTTCCGTGATGAAATTTTTACTTAAGAAAAGCTCCTAAATCAATTGCTCCCAGGCGAGAAGGGGAGGAGGGAGGACAAGGAGGGCCACATTTCCCCTGATCAGCAGTTTTCCATTGCCCTTCCCTCCTTCCTTATGTCTCCATCAGCAGGTTGCAGATAGCATCTGGGGTCTGAAAAAAAGCTGACCCCCTGGCAGGGCACCTCTGGGTGCTTGAATGGGCAGTGAAAGCCTTGGCTGGAAATGCCAAAACATGTAGTCCTTGTCCCTTTCCACCACATTGCCTTCCAGCAGAGTGAGAGCAGGGCTCCCATATCAGTTTAGCATACCAGAGACTTAGAGGGGCTTACCAGGCTGCTCTGTTTAGGGGATAAAAGATGGGAGCTTGGCAGGAATAAACATGTCACTTGGGGAGCCTGCTCCACGGGGCCTGATTTCCCTCTCGTGTCAGCTCCCTGCTGGCGCAGCTCCCCAGCACTAATCCTGATTTATGCTGAATTTCAGATGCGCAGGACCAGCCCCTTTATAGCCCCCAGGCACTGCCTGGGCGCCCACTGGCACACAGGAGAAGCGAAAACGTGTCCTCCTTGTGCTGGCAGAAACAAAATATGTAACTTAAGCAACTTTCTAGCTTCTTGGGCGGTGGCACATTGCTTTGATCATGTTCATGAAGCATTTTTTTACACTGTTTAACAGTGCTCAGCAGGATTGGGAACCAGGGGGGGTAAGCTCTGCTCCTCTGCTGTTTCCCTGAGGCTGGGTTAGAAAAATCAGCTGTGATTTCAAAGCTAGAAATATCTACAGGGCACCCTCTTCAGCGAGTAGACACCTGAGACTTTCTGTCAGTGGGGCAGCTCATCAAGACTGCACCATCCCTGAGAGATGCACGTCTTGTGAGTGAGTGGAGGACTGCTTACAGGTCTTCCTGATGAGAGTACTGGGAGAACTAATAATTTATTTATGTGGCTCTGAGATATCAGCATGTTGAGCTGGCCCTTAGCAGTAAGTTTGCTTTCAATTCCCTAGCTTTTCATTTTAAAAGGGAAGGTTGGCACCACTGTTTCCATGTTGTTTGTTACACATCTCTTGTTTTTTTTGGTCTTTCTCAAAGGGTAAAATTGGGGGAAAAATCCCTAAGACTTTACAAAGGCTTTCCAAAGATACTTGCTCAACAAGGCTATGTGCAACAGGCTGGGATAACTGAGCACACATGAACACTTCATCCCACCATCTCCATCACACAATGCACAGACCAGCATCTTCCCCAGACCACAGTGGGAAGTCCATCAAGGGCAAAGCCCTCCTGGAGTTTGTTTTGGAGGTAAGTTATCACTCTTCCCCTTCCCCACCCCTTCCCTGTTCTCAGCCATGGCTGATTCAGCTCAGCAGGATTCAGCTTGAGCCTGTGCTGCCCAAGAAACTGCAGGGTCCCTTGCAGATGTTTGGTAACACATCAGCAGCACAGCCCAACACAATGTAATGAAATTCCCCCCCAATCTCCCCCAGACATTACCTAATTGATAAAGTGGCCGTCCCACGGCACGGCAGCTCCCTCCCCAGCTCCTGTGACACAGCCAGGCTCTGTTCCCTTTCGCCATGACCTCATGCCGGCACTCGCCGCCCATGCATCATGCTGCCTGCAAGCTTCCTCTTCCACACCAGATAAACACGGCTGAGACAAACTCCCTCAGCAATACAAGAAAAAAAAATATATTAAAATAACTCCTAACCTTTCTGAAGCTCCTGCCTTGGGCCCTCTTTCCTGGTGAGATCTGCTAGCCATGGGATACCATGTGGAGCCTATCTCAGCGGCCTCTAGCCTACTGCTGTTTGCTGGCAAAATCCAGAGAGGGAAGAGACTAAGAAATGCAAAGGTTTCTGCTATAACTTCCAGACATGAATACCAAAGTTACTCTCACTTATACAAGTGCACATGCATAGGCGGAATTTCCATGGGGTCAGGCTCATTGGCAAAAATCAGGCATAACTCGGTGGGGCTGTAGCTAAGTTTGCACTGAGTTTTATTTACTCAGTAGTGCACCTAATGTAGAACTGGAAAACTAAGCTGTGTGTAGGGGAAAATCTATGCAAACAGGTTTAGCAGCAAAAGAGCCATTTTCTTATTTTTTTGTTAGTAGCTTCTAATTTGAGATTGACTCTCAACATTGCCCCCTCAGTACATAGTCTACAATGTCTTTTTGCTGTGATCTCCCCTGTGACCTGAAAGCTGAATTCAGTTAACCTTCACTACCTAGTCCATAGATTTGTCATGGAAAAGACAGCTGTTAATTCCCTATCATCCTTATCGTCCTTAACCATGATGGGTCTTAGCAAAGTTTTCACACGAATGGAATTACTGAAACTTGCAATCACACATTGACCAAAATTATCTATAAAACCCTGTGGAATTTAGCAAATAAGATCAGAAAAAAAATGGATCCAAATATCTGAAACATTTTCTGAATTATGTATTTTTCAGAAATAATTGTAAGGGATTTTTAAAATTGTTTCAATTCAAAATACAATTTTGTTTCAAAGTCTCTCTTTCAATTATAGAAGAATGCCCCCCTCTTCCCCCAAATCATGCAAAGATCACCCAAAGAACATGTATCTGTGCATTGTGTGCACATGCCCACACACACATAAAAGCAGAGGGAGACACAGAGAAAATTAGAACCCACAAAGAACATTACCTCCCATTAATTTAAGTTAAAGGTAATCCTGAAAATTTTTCTGTTCTGATTTCTCAGTTCAGATATCAAACAAAACATACAGAGATCAACTACTAACTCCTAATATCCTTTATTCCTCCCATGGTGAAAACCCCACAAAGGGCATCTAGGCTCTAATGTCTAAATTAGTATTTATGAATGACAGGAATTTGTAAATTTTTGAGCCTAAAAGCAGAAAAGAAAAGGATAGTACCAGAGGATTTCTTCTGGTAATGCAGATTATGTAATTAATGTCCACGCATTAACTACAGGCTCTAATTGTCACACACTTAACACAGGTCTCTGGGCTTTTGTGGGATGTTTAAAGAAAGGGTTGTTCAGTTGCCATAACATTCCTCATCCTGCCATTTTTCTGGCCGCAGGAAATGAAGGGCTGTGAAGCCCCCAAATATGAACATGCCATCAGGAAGAGCACTGCATCTGCTTGCATCCTAAATCCCTTGGCATTATTCTCTCCCACTGAAAGAACTCAGGACAGATCAGATAGCTACAAACAAGATTTTATTTTCCTCCTCTCTCTCTCACTCATGGAGAACGTGTCTATAACTCCACCAAGAATAAACAACCCTACAGCTAATCTTCCCACTCCTTGGGACAGTTTGTTGAAATTAGTGAAAGGATGTAGACGTTGCACAGACTGCTCGATAAGAGTTATAAGCACTGTTTTGTTATTACTAAGGAGAGGGAGCATAACTTTTCTGTCTCCAGTGACTTTAAAACACAACATTCTCCCTCATGTCTATCTCCCAACCTACTCTATTTACATTAAATATAAGTAAGCATGGGGATGTGCATATGGAAGGAAAATAAATGGCTTCCAAGGGGAGGGTGTTTTGCTTATTGTATACATTTTTGAGGATGTGGCAATATAAACCACAAAGTCAAAAATGAGAACAACTCAGAAAGCACCACTAGAACTCAAAAAACCATCAAACAAACAGCAGAGCTTGTGGTGATGGTTATTTTCCCTGAGATACCAATATGGATACCAGTAAGGAAATACAGGTATCCATTAGCAACATGCATCTAGGATTAGATATAACAGATGAGATGGGTAATTTTTCTT
The DNA here is from genome assembly GCF_000277835.1 of Geospiza fortis. Lineage (NCBI taxonomy): Eukaryota > Metazoa > Chordata > Aves > Passeriformes > Thraupidae > Geospiza > Geospiza fortis. The sequence goes on along the minus strand of NW_005054497.1, from coordinate 1,008,519 downwards.
TGATTCTTCTCAGGTCCATTTGATGCTAAAATCAGCCTACTAACTTATTAGGTAGTTCAACTCAAACATTAGCTAAAAGGTAGCACCAGCAGCAGAGTACCATCAGCTCTGCTTTAGGACTGAGATATCAGTGTCTGTTGGGGCAGGTGTCCCATTGCATCCCGTTTCACCCCACTGCCGAGGGCACTACTTGGTGCCGATGGTGGGTGAGCACTGGTGTGATCCCTTTTCTGCAGCTGCCTGGGGAGCGAGATACGTGACATGTATTTAGGCTGCAGCTGCTCTGAGGCAGACCAAGAGACTGTCTCTACATTTCCTATCAACCCAAGCGCCGCAGGATCCCTGACTGAGGCTCCTTGGAGCTGTGGCAACAGATAACGGGCTGTCGTCATCCCTGTCGGCTAGAATAGATGTAAGTGGAAAAATCCTTCTGCTAATGTTGAGCTGGCACTTGCTGAATGTGCAGGGAAGGTAGAAAGATGGAGAGCAGTGACTAATAAAGGGGGGAGATAAAAGTAGGATTTTCCATATCTGATTTCACAGACTCTTGATGGCTTTTTTCTTTCCCATTTGGTCTGTGATTTTGCTACATTTATTTATGTTCTGAAGAGGCAATTTCTCTGATGCCATTTGTTCTTTGATCAAACTGCACCTAAAAAGGAACTTCATGCTGCTGTTAAAATTAAGCACCAATTCATTGAAATAGTTTTATTAACTGTGTTATGCATTGGAGATAACTTTGGGCATAGGTGATTCCAATTTAATTTTAGGCTATAATTCAACACTAACTTTAACTCCAGTAAAATTGAACTTACAAATATCAATCTGTAACATAAAAGTGAAAATGACATAATGACGTTTAAGAGAAGTGTATCTGAATGGCAAAATATTTGGAGTGAAAATCAAGCAGTAACGTATCTGCCTTCAAAATCCAAAATTTATAATTAATGGAGTGTGTGCAAATCTGTAGTGGCTGTTATTCTTTGAGACGTATAAAATTACTGAAAAATACATATCATTCTGTCCAGCAGAGCAGTTGCAAAAATATTGCAGTGCAGTCTTTATAACCACACACTTCTGTGTGGTTTTTGCTGGTATGGCAGTGTGGGAACTGGACAGCAGACACTGTGTACCCCACTGCACACCTTGATGCAACACAAACCACTAACACAGTATTTCTTACTGTGTTAGACAGCAAATTATTGTTTTGTTGTTATTATTTGCTTGGTTTTGAAAGATATGCAGGAAAACCATGTAGTCCAAGTCATATGGGGTTTGATTTTATATGTTAAAAAATTATGACTAGGTAATGAATATTAACTTTGAACATTCTGAAAAGCAATACAGCTTACCTAGCAATGAAGTACCTGAATCCTGCCACAGTTGCTGGGATTTCATTTTATGGGCAGCTTGTCTATTTTCTTTATTCCTTTGATATATTCTAAACTATTTCTTTCGTACAGGCAGGACAGTTTGGGCCAAGCCCTGTACACTGTTGAGAGAGCATGACTAGCCTTCTGCATGTTCTGGTTCCATAGATATACATGCAGGTGTGTGCATATATCTCTGTATTTGTCTACACACACGCTGTGTGCATATGCACACAGACTCCCATGCATCATCTATTTTAATTTGCACTATTAGAAAAAATTAGGAAGTCAAGGCAGAATGTGATGGGCTATTTCCTTCTGTGCAAAATAAGCTGCAAAGACTGACTTTTAAAATTCCGCTGTAGTGCTAAATATTTGCAAGTGTTTTCATGCCCACAGAAGGCAATATACCTTCAGCATAACATGCTTGCTAACCCTGTCATTTTTGTATGTCATGTAGTCATGTGTTTGTAATCAGAGGTCCATGGACCTGGCAAGAAAATCACTCCCTTTCCAGCTGTTCTGTCCTTTTACCAGCATTACATTTGGAGAGCAAACTGTAAATAATAAGGAGTTGATGAAGCTTCCACAGCTAGCAAATTCCCAACTTCAAAAGCTTTTCTGCTTCTGAAGTTAATGGTTGACTTCCCTCTGGGTTCACTTTTCATGTTTTTACTATATGCCATTCTAGACCATTAATAACTATCGGTGTTTGTGGCTATTGTACAAGAACCCAGAAACATATGACCATTCTTCATGGTCCAGAGTTGCAGACCACAAGTGTGTGCACAGTAAAGGGCTAAATAAGTGCTTCACAGCAAAGCTTTTTATATTACAAAAGCTCTCTCATGCTTAGAAGGTACAATGAACTTTCTTTTTCAAGAATTGCTGGAGATTTCTGGAAGTTCCTGAACTTTTGAGACAAATATATCCAGAATCTGTGATAATAGGGCTATTTCAAAATCAGAATCACTCAGGTCTGCCCCTGCAGCTGAAGCAGGGTCACCTTGAGCAAGCTGTCTGGGATTGTATCCAGTTGGCTTTTGAATATATGTAAGGATGGAGACTCTACCACCTCCCTGGTCAATTGATGGCAGTGCTTGGTCACCCTCATGGTGAAAAAGTGTTTCCTGATGTTCAGACAAAGCCTCCTGTGTTTCAATGGATGCCCATTGCCTCTGGTCCTGTCACTGGGTACCAGTGGTAAGAGACTGTCTCTGTCTTCTTCATTCCTCCCTGACAGGTATTTATGAGTCAACCCTCAAGCTGACTTATCATTGAGGAAGATGTAAAGAGAGGTACCACTGGGAGAGCTGACCTTCTCCACACTGAGCACAGTGGAAAAATCCTGCTTATGGATACCAGAGTTTTATCAAAAGTAACTCCATTCTGGAGACAAGACTCTTATGATGGTTTGATCTTCAGTGTAGAGCAGCAAAAGAACAAATACAGATAAAAATCTCACTCTGCAATGTGGACATAGCCTGTAAAACTGAGATCACCTGAGAAGCAAGATGTGGGTTGGCACTGCAGGCACAAAATTAGAGGAACTCCATCTCTGCCCTGAAGTCTTACTACCACATCATCAAGCTAGTTCAGCATTTGAGCTGACATCCCATAAAGGTTTGCTTCTTTTTTTGTGATAAACAAATAACCTTCTTCTCCTTTGGTTTCTGTTCTCTCTGATCTTACCAGCACATCCACGTGTATCACCCGTCCAGGTGAACATATTCACATCCTGGTGACTCAGCCCAGATATGAGCATGAATCCTGTCTCAGCAGTTCTTCTAAAACAGTTTCTGTTGAAATTGTTTACCAAGATGAGTATCTTGATTGTGTTTTCCCCCCACACCCATCTATGTTTACACAAAAGATTTCAGCAGTTAATATAGAAAACCTACATATTTACAACTCTAAATCAAATTGGGACAAATGGCATAACAAATGCTTTCCAATTTGCTGTTTTCTTACTTATTTGCAATTCTGCCCACAGAAACCTTTCCACAAAGATGTAGTGTCATCCCTTTGCTTATATTATGCATGAAAATAACTTATATTATGCTAGTGAAAATAACTTAGAAAATATTTTTTTTGTTGCATTGCTCAAGACAAAGTAGGATGAGAAAGAAAAAGAGGTAATCAAGCCCTAATCATCAACATTGAAAGACAGTCATCTTCAAAACTCAGGATACAGATGTGGCCCAACTCAATTGCCCCTGTATAGGCAATCAACAGACATGTCCCATGACACCTGGGACGTTGGCACAAGGCTGGCAGATATCACATAAAAGTACCAGGCCAAGCAACCAGCAAATGAAACCCAGATGTGGTGGCCTGGGAACATATCAAAGAACACATACACACCTACAGGTGAACAAATGAGTCAGGGCTGGCCATCCCCCAACCACCTAGAGTCAGGCAATGTGGACAAGGACTTTATCCCCCCAGGTCCAAGAGGGGTCTTACAGAAAGTGCTCATTGGTACTCATCAAGTTACTTGGGCACATTTAAAGGATTTAAATTCAAACCGCCACATTGTGGGTCTATGTTGGAGATTGTGTTTCAGTAGTTTCTACATTTGCTTTCCACTCCGTATGAAAGAGTTATAGTGTGTATGAGAGAGGTACAAAATAAAACTATCCCACATGTAGGTGAGTGCCAGTTCCCAAAAAATCCAGGTGCTTTGTACACAGTGGAACAGGGACCCAATCAGAGAAAACTTTCCCTAAGCACATCCTAGCCCTGCAACTGCGGCAACTGCTGTGCATGCCTGCATTCCTTCTGGTGACAGTGACCGTTCTAATAACTACTCTGTGATAAAAAATACCATTGACATGAGATTTCATTTTTTTCTTACTGAAAAAGAAAAGGAAAAAGAAAAAAAGTGACTACTTTCTTCAAAAATAAGTTTGAAGCATTTTTAAGAGAGAAAAATTAAAATATATAAATTCATCCTCATGAAACTTAAGTCGTTCTCAACTTTGACTCAATAGCCAAAAACCATTACTCAAAACAAAACAAAGAAAATTGTTCCCAGAGCCCATTTAAATGTAGATTAAATTAAATTAAATCAACTTCTGATTTAACTAAATTGGATGAATTCATCTAAAAATGGAAATGAAACAAAGAAAGCAAAAATTTGACCACAATTACAGGCAATTATTGGTAGTAAATATGGCTTCCAAAGATGTTTGGGAATCAGATATCTACAAAGTTATGTATTCAAATCTGTGGCAGAGCAACAAGCTCTGACCTTGATAAGACTCACTTAGGATCCTATCTGTTCAAGACAGTCTTTTAAATACAAAGGTGAGAAAGAACAGAAACAGAAAGTGGAAGCAACAATCCTACATATCTTATTGAGTAGGTCGCCTTCCGAAAGTTGGCAGTTTGTCTCTGCACACTGACAAAGAAATTTACACAAAAATGTGCAAGTAGGAGTTCTCATGTTGACTTTTGTTGGGAAAAGCGTACATAACAATAGACGACAGGATCTGCTAGTACACAATGATGGCAGCAGATATTGCCAGCTCAGAGGATGTATTTCTCACAGTGACAGACATTTGTGTGTTACAAACATCTGTGAGTGTGCCTATTTTACATGCAACACGAGATTTGTACTTCAAGACACCCTGGCAGACTAAAGCAAATGTTCCAGTAAAAGTATATTTATCCAAATAATATTTTCGAGTATCCTGACACACCTTTGCCTAACACCATTTATACAGCAATCATGACTGAATTTATACAGCAGTTATTCTACACAAGCATGTCAGGCATTCTGCACATAGGTGACCAAAAACATTGATGCATTAAAGCAGATTTCCTGCCTAGATGCCATTGAATGTGACAAGACCAAAATAAAACCATGGGCCTCTTGTAAACTTTAATCACCATATTAACACCCAGGAGAAAAGCTCTGGGTGATCCCAATCTTGTTTAAGAGTGTTCAGCTGTAGATACTTACAGGATGTTCTGCCCCTGCTGATTGCTCATTATCCAAAATTAGCTCTCAGAGCAGTCTTTGCCATAGCGTCTGGCAAAGTGG
>NW_005054497.1:965032-1003091 GCF_000277835.1 Geospiza fortis | reverse complement strand
CCTTCACTGAGCAGGACATTACACAACTGCAGAGAGAAGTCGAGAGAGTTGTTACTCAACGTCGAAACAAATCCCTGGAACAGTGGGGCAATGTTGATTTTGCTGCTTTCCAGATAAACTCACTAGATTATCTGAGGTTTAGCTGGAGCTTAATGGCTTACAACAGGTTCAGGTTCTGCACTAGGACCAGTTGGTCTTGGACACAATAGTTCCAATCCTAGAGGCTTTTTGAAAGCAAAATCTTGGTGATATACTTCCAGTATTCAGAAAAAAAATCAAAACACTTGTGCTTTCCTCAAAATATATACCTGATGTTAAAACCTGCCCTCTTGCTGAAAACCTGAGATTATGAAACTACCCACAAAATGTAAGTACACATGCCTACAAAAACAACAGATCTTCAGTCAAGGCAGAGAAGAAAACATATGTCTTTTATATATATAAAACCTCCTTAGTGCATCTCCTAAATTATTTTAGCTGGTAATTCAAATTCCTGTTAAGGTCAGGCTTACAGTTATTAAGCCCTGAAAGCCTATAAAAACAAATTACATTTTGAGGCTCCTTTCAAACCTTTCCTTGAACAAAGGGAGGTTACAGTAGCTACTGACTTGATTCTAGTAAGATGATGTGCTGATGTAGTTTATTGGCTGTAACCCTTTTCAATAATTTTTGTGGTAACTTTGAGCTGATAAGCTGCTGGCAAGGTTTTTTTCTTACAGGAAAATGATTTTTTTTTCCATCACCTGAGATACATCACAAATTTCCTCATCAGAAGAGGTTTGATTATTTTGTGTCAATTCTTGTTTTGCTATTGTAAAAGCATTTACATTTGTGTGCTTTTCATTTATTGCTATATCATAGTAAAGCATTTGATTCACACATTATATACACAGTGCATACTACATTTAAAAAAATGCAACCTGAACAAAAACTGAACACAAAAGAACTGCAAATAGACTAGATTAATAAGGTTAAAACCAACATTTCTCACCTTTTTAAGATGAATATCTGGTTTTCTAGGTGAAATGTATTTAAATTCTTTCACAGATATTTTTTTGCAATTCCTCATGAAAGTTTCCTGTAGAATGCTATGCTTCCATTGGCTTTGTGATAGGAGTGGGAATACGCTCACTTTGAGTACTTAAAAAAAAATTACATCCTGTCATTTCATTTTTAAATTATTTCTGCTTCTTGTCACCCCATATCATTAATTTATTTTTTTAACTTTGTGGTAACTATTACTTGGTATTGCTGCATTTTTCCATATGAAAATTTCTTCTAATGCAGCCATTATGTAAATAAATATGTCTAAAGTATACTTTGCTATGTTACAAAAGGAAGCTTTAAAACATATGCTTCTTATAACTCTTAAAAAATTAATGAAACACTTATTCTTATACAGTGGGTTTAGCTTAACTTTGAAAAAGTATGTGAAAACACTAAAATAAAATAAATGAGATTGCTGTTAATGTAAAATATCCATTTGAAATACTTTGGTATTTAAATTTAGCTCATTCAGCCTCTGGCGTATGAGTTTGGAGGTAAGCCAGCTTCTCTTAAAAATAACAGTCCTATGCAAATCCAGAACGGACCGTTTTGGGCTAAAGCTGTGCTTTTTTTGCATCAACTGTCTTTTTGTGTGAGTGAGGGGAAAAAACTTCTTAAACATTAAAATCGTCGTGTGGGAATGCCAACAAAAAGAAAAAAATCTGCTTTTCCAGTTGATTCTGTCTGGCATTTCTCAAATCCTGATAATTTCTCCCATGGAAGATGTAGTCTCCACTAAAATAGCTGTAATTAAGAACAGTGATTCCGTACTGGTGCTGGTCCCAGCCTGTGGTCACGGCACAGATGGATGGCAGCAAGGAGCCCGAGGCAGAGCCACATGGCTACACCCATCACTCATGAGCTACCCGCACACAGGGCTGCTCATCCAAAACACAGAGGGGGTGATGAGTCCCAGTGGCACTAAGAGGTGCTGGGTTTGGGGTCTCCCAGGCCCCGTTAAGCAGAGTCAAACAGGCAGGGGAGGGGAGTTTGGCTTGGGGACCAGGCATCAATGCTGCTTGCTCACAGTGGGTCTGTCTCCCTGGGCAAAAGGGGAAAACTGATGTAGGTGTCATGGACACATCATAGGTGTCTCGAGTGCCACTGCCACTGCCACTCCACATTTTGGACTGGACCTGAAGATCTGCAACAGCTCTCCATGGGACTTGCTTCTAGAGACAAGTTGAAACTACTATGGCAGCAGTGCAGGTGATGGAGAAGCCATTGTAGTTCATTTTGGGCAAAATCAGAGGGAGAAAGGTGGGAGAAAGATGCCTGGCTCTCTAGTGCCAGCATGAGACAGAAGAAAACCCTCTCACGTTTATGAGTGAGCAGCACTCTCCACAGAGAGTCTTTGAGGCCATGTCTTTGTGGTGACTTGTCCAGCAATTCTGTTCCACTGAGTCTACTCTCCACCAGAGTGGGCATTGCTCAAAAGAAAGGATACCTCACAAAGGTCATATCAGTGGGTGAAGCACCCTGTACAGCATCTGTCAGAGAAACTCACTACAGTAATGCATTTTTCTCCACTTGTGCAAAAGAGTTGGAATAAGCACCGTATTTGTTATCTGGCAACTGCTGAAGGAGCAGGTACATAGGGAAGAATTCAGGACAAAGCACATGGAAGAGAAGCAGAGCAACACAGTTCAGCTTTCCCCACGGAAGGCAGCTCTCTGATTTTTGACTCTCAAATAAGACAGGAAGCGATGAAGCCTGATCAAAGGGTGGTTTGAACCATGTACAGCTTCCACTCAGAGCAGCCCACAGCTGCTGGCCTTTTCCAGGATCAGATCAATATTTGGCACAGGCCACTACTGTTTGCTTTCAACTTGAGTCATTAAGAAAGACCAAAGTTTTTCAGGTCATATGGACAACTCATCCCAGAAGGAGAAGTGAAAAACATGAATATTTGCCAAATTGAGGGATATAAAAATGATATAATATTGTAGTTGTTTTACAAGAAGCAACTTTTCCAAATATTACACAATCTTATTAGGAACAGCATGAGCCCACTTAGAAACAGCACTCTACATAAACATTCAGGCAGATTTATTCTTGACCAGCCTGTTACTATCTAGAATACTTCCCAAATCAATCAAACCCTCCTGTAATGGAAATATTTCATAGCAAAAATTGTCATAACTTGTAAAAAGGGAAATCTATTTCACTGCTGGATATACCACATCAATTAAAAAATCATGTATTTGACAAGAAGATAGATTTTTTTTTAAGTGGCTGGGATTATAGGGGGAGGAGTGGCAGAGGTTAATGTTATAAGATTAGAACCACTGTTTGCAACTCACCTTTTGAATGATGTATTATGGTATCCAATGAAGCAAATCTACTGTGGCTTTCATCAGTTTCTCTTTTAGTACAAGCAGCAGCAGGGATGAAACTCTGAATTTTTGTGTAGAAAAGCATCAACAAATGAAAAAACAATTACAGCTTGCACATTTTTCCCCTGCTATTTTTGTCGGCATTTTTCCTCCAGAGGGCCAGAAATACCTAAGGACCAGGCTTGGGGATGGGACAGCTTCTCCCTGCCTTTGCATCAGACACAGAGTGATAGGGACAACTTGTGTTCTGAAAACCAGTTTCTTAGAAGTGGTTGTGGAGACAGGTTACACCTTCCTCTGTGGCAGTGTGGCTCTGGAAGCATGGATGTTGGAAGACTGGAGGAATCTGATTGGTAGAGGCATGCTGAAACCCAGGTCCAGCTCTTAGACAACAAGAAGCTGAACAAACCCAAGTTAGCAGTTCAAAAAAGACCTGAGACATCTCAGAGCATCAAACAAGTGCTGTGCAGGCACAACTGCTGCAGAAGTGAGGTAGAGACTGATCTGGGAAGAGCAGCCTCTGTAATTCACACTGACTTGTTGCCAGCACTGTCAGAAGAGGTAAAATGTGCTTCAGGATAAATAATATCCTGTTTTGATTTAGCCCTTCTTTCAGCAAAACAAGGCAGATATTCCTTCTGGAAGATTTGAAGCTGCTGTCAAAGTGCATAGATCATCTGCCTAGGATTTGCCTAGCTTCCAACCCAAACCATTCTGTGATTTTATGAAAAACTCTCCCACAGGCCTTGCATGGTGATGTAGCAGTGGCTTTTCCATTGGCTGGGAGAGGTTGCCTGAAGCCCTATTCAATGCATGTGGGCATGTCTCTGAAAAAGGAGTGGCAGAGCAGTGCTTTGTGTCCCCTCTGGCTGGCAGAGAAGGACAAGGGAAGAGAGGCCAGCACAAAGTTGCACATATGAAGTTAAGGATAAGCAGGGTGGGTGTGAAACACTATTAATAATTTCAAGTCAATCCACAGAAATAATTTGACATATAACATTATTTTTCACCTATAAAATTATCTATTCCCATTAATTCCCTCCTAAAAGCCTATATTTTCTCTACCTCTTTCTACCAGCAACAATTGAAATTCACATATCTGTTCCCATAATGGAAGTTTCAATAAATTTTTTTACTGGCTTTTTTTAACCTTTATGTAGTCCCATAACTGGAGGGTTAATTCAGGTGAAAACTGTGGCAAAACTGAGTATTATGGAGAAGAACTTTCTACAGAAGGAGATAGTTTAAATTTGGCTCTTCCATGATTATAGAAAAAGCGAGACATTTTCAGCACATCCTCTCACAGTTCTTTGCTCTCCCTAACATTTCTAATTTTCATTCACTCCTAAGGTTAAAAAGCAATCTGTGGGAAGAAAAAAAACCACAAAAACCTAAAACAACAAACCACATGCACACATACAAATTCACCCAGAAAAATGATTGTAAAAACAGACTTCTCCCATATAAGATTAAAAAATGCAATTTTTTTCAGTACAACTCTCCCTTCAGGTGAAAGAAAGGTAGGAACAGCAATCTACCCTACATTTAATACTTGCTGGATGTCTCCCCATTCACTTTAGGACCTCAGTTCTTTGGTGGTCTTCTGTTTTGACATCTGCTTACCCTTATCTCTAATCAGTTTTGCTGATAGACATTTCCCCTGAGAGTGGAGACGCTGCCTAATAGATTTTTTTTTTAACCAACTACTACTTAGTAGTCATGAAATTATCTTTGTGGCCTGCAAGGGTGAGAGACACTGTTCCTAACATTCCCATACAAACAGCTAAGTCTCACTCAACTTTATCTGATTTGCTCTATTTTGCCCTTTATGCTCTCATAGCATAATGACATAATGACCACAATATGTTTTTGTTAAACCTGCAATTAAGCACAATATCCCAAGGCACCAAATGATCAGGGAATGCATTGTAAGTAATTGTTAAATGACATGGTAATTTACTACCACTTATATCAGAGTTACACTGTCTGCCAGAGCAAGGAACTAAACTTGGAACATGCAAAGAAGCAGTTGTACTCAACATACAGCTGATGCAGAACCCTTCAGAGGAAAGCATCACACATCAAAGTGAAAGGTTTTATAGATAGAAAAACAGGTGAAGCATTTTGCCCTCAGCTGATACAGGTGCTTACTAGAATATGTAGTAGCCCACATTTTGCCCTGATGATTATGCAAAAGAAGGTGCCTCTCCAAGAGATATGAATGCCATAGCACCCCATAACAAGGCATGACTTCTTTTTATTTAGCAATAGTACATTGAATTTCCAGCTAGACATGTGGTGTGCATGACAGGCAAAATATCAAACAAAAAGTGGTCTCAAGACCTCCCAATACCTTAGAAACCAAAATCTTAACAGAGTACTAGAAAGTATATTGTGAAAAATTTATTGTAGATTATTGTACAAGATGCTTGAGAAAATCCCCAAAAGACTTCTTGTCATTGATTTTAATAAAGGAAAGCAAACCACACACATATGAGGAACTGAGTCCTAGGTGATTTCGATCTTAACTTTCAGTGAGAGTGGGATAATAAGGAATGTCTGCATCTGGGCTTTTAAATGGTAGTCTTTCTTTAAAAAAATCTATTTTTTCTGGGTCTACCAAATGTAATTTTTATTGAATTTCCTTCTTCTGGTTTGTTTTTTATTCTATTTCTGTGAAAATAAAGAGCACACACTTGCAAAAACAAGTCTGAGTCCAGACGGTCAGTGCAGGAAATTCCTGCAGTTCTGGTGAAAACTGTGACTGGAGGAACAAGGGGGGCATATACTCAGCACCTCTGCTGAAGGATGAGCTATAACATGAATCCAAGAGACACCTGGCTGCTTTGGGGCTGCCCTGCCATCCAGGAGCACACAGACAGGTCAGCCTGCCAGCTGGCAAGAGCTCAGGTGTGGTGATGTGGGCTTTTTCCCAATGGTTCAGGTGAACACAAAAGTACTGTGCTGGGAAAGGGAACACCCTAGCAAATGTATGTGGGGAGTAACCTGAAGTTAGGCTTTGAAGCAGCACTGATGCAGCAATTCGTAGGAATCTGGAGCCCCCAGTTCCAGTGTTTCAGTATAACTTTTTACTAAAGAATAATAAAAGTCTAAAAACTGTTTATAAAATCATATATCTATATTCATAGCTCAAGCAAAGTTCAATATGGACCCACGCATCATCCCCCACATGACTCAGACTGCTCCTTTCCCTGGAATGGATAATGACTCTATGCCTTGCTAACTATGGTTTATACGCTTAGGTGATTTAAGTAAGTAAATACAGCAAAGCCAGGAATGCAAACTCTGCGCTAGACATTCATGTTTTGATGGCTCCTCATCTCTGGGCCTTATCTACAGTCTTACCCCAAGCAGCTGGCAAGCACCGTCTCCAAAGTGCTGATGTCCCTGTGCAGTTGTGGATAGGGAAATAATATCAGATCTGCTCCTGGGAAAACGCTATGCAGAGCCCCAAATCATGCAGCCAGTTTTCTTGTCACTCCTCACAAAGCAGTGATCTCATCCTTGCTGCCTCCAAATTTTCAATCTCCAGTGTAGGAGACGGAGGCGGCAAGGGACAAGAGGAGAGGGAGAGGGAAGCTAAGAAAATAAAGATCCCATTGTTAGAGTTCTCTTATTTGTGTGAATATTTGCCAAGACAACAAGATTGGGTCTGATGACATGAACTCAAGGGTCAGTGGGGAGCTGTGCAAGAATGCCTGAACTCCTTGTGCTCATGATCCTTAGGAAAAAAGCAATTTCCAGATGTGAGTGAGCTTTCCTTCAGCCATCCAGTCCCCTAAGTATATCGGATTATACAGCCTGAAGATGCCTGCACCTATATGCATGGCTGAGCAATTGCAATATTTGCCTTGGAGGGAGAACTGTGTCAAAATCCTAGATCCAACCACCAAAGCACTTCAGGTGTGTTGGTAATGAATGAGAGTTAAATTATACTTCAGGAGCATGGTCATAAAAGACAGGATATATCCAGGATCCACCCTTAAGACAAGGTTGGGAATGAACTGCAAAAGCCCAGGGCTATGGTGTCTTGCATGAACTCTATGCAGAGATCAGGACTCTCTGTCTAAAACTAAAACCAAGACTGAAATATTCAGGTACTAACACCTGTTGTCAAAAAATCACAAAAAAAAAAAAGTCATGTGCAAGCCCAGTCCCAGTAACTCTCTTCTAAACCATCACCACTTATTCTGAATCCAGTTCAGTTTACACCCACTGAGGATATACCCACTCCCACACCCATCCATCTGGGTTCTCACCCAAAGCTGCCAGGAGGGGATCTTTGTGCTGAGGGGCTGATGGGATGCACTAACAGATCAGATGCAGCACCTGCAAAAGCCAACACCATAGTTGCACCCAGGAGGGAAAACCCAGCTCTTATTCCAACTAAGCTGGCTGCATACGGGGTTTAGAGTGGACTCCTGACACTAAGCCATTAAGTTTAAAACATCTCTGAAACTTACAGAGTCTGAGAATGACTCATCTGTGCACAGTTGGCAGTGGGGGGCATCTGCCTTGGTGTGACTAGGGCAGATGGAGAGCAGTGCTCCACTCAGGCATCTTAAAACCTCACCTTGTCCTCTGCAAAATGATTCACCTCGTGCTGAGCATGGGCAGTGCAGTTTCATTGCCCAAGCCTCAGCTAAAAAGTGCAAAAAAAGGTCTACACATAAGCATAATTTAGTGAAGGGGAAAAGTGTTGGATTCTTTGTTTGTTCCTGGGTTGTTGGGTTTTTCTGTGGTAAAGCAATTTTCCACAAGCTGCTTTTGCAGCAGGTGTCTATGACTCTGCAGCGGATAAGCAGCTCTGGGTCCAAGCCACCACCTTTCTGCTCAGCCCAACACCTCCTCGTTTTCTCAGCGTGATTAAATGAGTGCTTCTGAAGGCTGTAAGCAGTTGCTAATTCGGGGTTTGTCTGGTAATAGTCCGGTGGGGCTGAATTTCCAGCGTCTGTGGAGCCAACCTGACGGTTAACTTGTATTCTCAGTTTTCCACCCCTCCTCTCCTCAGCAACTTTTTCCAAAGACTGCTTCTCGCTGACATCCCCCCGCCTCCTCTCTCCCCCGCCTCCCTCTCCCCCCCTTTATTTTTTTAAATCGACCTGGTCTTTGTTGTACTAATTAGATTATCTTTGCCTGAGGGACCCGGAGAGCAGCCCCAACGGAGCACAGCCTGGAAAGACAGGACACATAATCCCTGTTATCAAGGGGGCTGTCATTTGGCATGTAGATCAACTAATTCTTTCAATACCATGGGAGCAATTGTACATCTTAATATCGATTTTTTTCCCCCCAAGATATGATCTCCTGCATTCCTACATCAGTCTCGCTTGCCCTGGTTAAAAGGCTCCATTTATTACGAGGCAACACAACGGGTGCAGACACCCCTGCCAGCTTTTTGGATTTACAAATGAGAAGGTGCTTTGCAGGAGGGTAAGAGAGCGAGCAAACACTGACGAGGCTAACTGAAGTTAACACAACAACTTCAGGAAGCAACGGGGAATAAACCAAACCTGCTGCACTTTCACTTTGCATTATGAAGTAATTAATTCAGAGCTGACTGACATCAAAGGCTGAAGGCCAGTCATGGGAAGGGGCATTAGCAATAAATCATGTGCTAAAAGCAGTAATGCTTTGAGTCAAGCCACGTTGCCACCGTTCAGCAACCAGCCTGTTAAATTAGTTTCTGCTTGTTTCTCTTGTTCTTCCTTTCCACCCACCTCAGTATTAATTTCAAGAGATGCTATTCATGTTTTGTGCTCCATACAAATTGCCTACAGTTAATTGCAGAAAGGAAAAACACAACAATGGATTGACCTTCACCTGAGATATCAAAATGCTTTAAATGCTAATCAACAAATCAGCTTGCACAGACACAGACTCCTCCCTCTGCCCCCCCTCTTCATCATGATGCCTCTTTCAAGGATAGACATTGGTAATTGGATTCTCAAAGGTTTTTTTTTTGTTTCTGTCAGTCCGGAAGACTTTTTCTGTTTACACACCAGAAAATCTCTTAGCTTTAGGTGTTCTACATTACCTTTCTAGAACTGTATGTCACTAGATAGGCTACGTTGATTTGCTTGCATACAACCTTTGTTTTTTTTTTTTTTGTACCAAACTAGATTCATCATGACTCTTAAAAAGCAGGTTTGGATGATATCATTGATTTTTTTTTTTGCTCAGCCAAACTTATGTTAGAACCAAAAAGGAAAGAAATAATTTCCAAGCAAAGGAAGAGGGAAAAATTTCTTCAGTGACACCATCTAAGCAGATCTCCTGACCTAGACCAGCTGAGAACTATTTCAGCTTTAACAAACAGCCTGTGGAGCCTGATGTTGGCACCTGTTAATACCATCCACAGAGCTGAATAGATTTCATTGCCAGACAGGAAACTTTATCCACAGCACTGGGATCATGTCCTTTTCTTCCAAAAAGTGTCATAGGATCTCTCACTTCCTCCTGGACAATCACCAGAGCCAGGAAAAATAGGACCTGGGTCCAGTGTCTCAGCTGAAAGCAGTCCTCCAGCAGTGCAGGGCTTCCTGTACAGCCTGTTCAGCTCTGCCAGCATCAAAGACAAATACACATCGTGGTTTGAGGACCACTCTCCAAGGGCTCCCCCTTGCCTCAGTTACCTCCTCTCCCCTCCCTATGAGGCTTTCCATTCCTTCTTCCCAAGTGCTTGACTTTTCCAGCTAAATGTTGGCTTTTTTTTCCAGACTGCAAAGATTCAAACATCTAAATTATATTCAACATGTGATCAACACATGGATCTCTATAAAAAGATGTATATGATAAAAAAATCACAGACATTTCTACTTGTGTGATGCAGAAGGGTGATAAATCAAGAAAACACTTTATGTCCACCATCATGGTTCACAGATACCCACAAAAGACAACTTCATAAAAAAGTGTAATTCCTTCAAAAACCAGTTCTTGGCTGGATCCTCAATGGGGAAAGAAAAATCTTGGCAAACGAGATTTAAAAGTACCTAACTCACCCAGCTCTTCTGGTTAGCAGTGTGTTGGGGGTATGGTCCTGTTCTGAAAGATGTTAGGTATCCCTATGGCTACAGCAGTGCATGGAAGTGTTAGCAATTCGACAGCACCCTGCAACATTAGAGCACAACAGATACATCAGGCAAAATAGAGGTTCCCAAAAGAACTTTCAAAAGCAGGGCAAGAGCCAGAAGTAATACTGATGGAAAAGGAAGAGGTTAGATGTGCTGGATAGTGCACCTGGAGAAGAAATGGGGAAAGAAAGTGAGAAAGGTCAGGAAAACTGAGGGCTTGTACTGTCTCCCCATAACATTACCTCTGAGATCTCTGGTGGTTGCCTCCTTCCCCTATCCCAAACCACAGAAAACAGCGCTGACAATAAACAACTTCCACAAACTGTTAATTTCTCCCCATTGCCTGAGCAGAAGGATGGAAAGTACTTTATAAATCACAGCAGAAACTCAGTAACAATATTGAACAAAAGGCATCATTTTCAGAAGGGATTTCAGGCAAACAAGCACTGTGACTGAAGAGTGGCCCTAATCGCTGGCTAACATTTCACTCAGGAGGAACAAGAAAAGACAACGTAATGGAAGAGGGACCTTTCTGTCTTTTTCAGTGCATGGCCATAGCCTCATTACAGATTCCAAAAAGGAGATGGAAATTCATAGGCATTGCTGATGGATCAAAGTGCATGGGGTTTTCTGGGAGCCAGTGTCTTAGGAAGTTGTAGTCCTGCAATCACTGGGATGAAAGAGAACTGACTTTTGAATGTTTGCATCTTGCAGTTAAATTTTTTGCTATTTAACACACAGAAAGTGTTGACTGAAATGATTCTTAGAGCCAGGGATATGTGCACTTTCAAAACCTCTGGTGTTTAGGATGCATTGACTGCTACATTTTCCTCAGCAGGGGCATGAATAGCTTGTCTATCCTCTAACCAGATATTTACTGCCATGAAACCTATGAGGATTAAACATCTCTGAACTGTTTATTTCCTGATGTCCAGTGATTTTAAAAACTATTTCTGGGACAGAGGTAGCCATACACACAGACTATGTAATGTGCGCCATGACACTCCATGTACCACTTCTCCTTTGGGATTTGGGCTTAAATGGGTTTTGCACAAGGAAGCGCAGCAGCACTGAGGAAGATTTTCAAACTTCTACTAGGTTGTTGTATTTTGGAAATTTATCCCATGCAGACATGTAGGATAGTTAAAAAAAATTTTTAAATGCCTAAATATCTCTGTGAGACTTGAGAATCTAAAGTCCATAAACACTGTTCTTATGATGGCAGGATCTTTCTGTGCCTTTACTTCGGGTCTCAAGCCTGCTCAATTTGTGTATAGTTAGAGAATCTCTGCAGCACAAGGCAGAGGTGTCCACCTATTTGGACACTCCACAGAGTGCAGGGGCTCTCACTCCAGTCCTGGAAGCAATGATGTTTCTGCAGGTGCAATACTAATTAGGGCTCACTAATTAGGGCTTGTAAGAGGAGGATGAATTATCCCAATCTCCCAGTGTGGTAAAGGGTCACTAGGGGACCTTTGCATTGCTCTCCACGGGACTGCACAGATACACCCAAAGTTTCTTTGGAAGAGCTCTTCTCCCCAGCACAGCACCTGGTGCCCAGAGCCGGGCAAAGTGCCAGGGAAGGTCCCTGGAGAGCTGCAGGGAAAGACAGCTCTGCATTACGCCTGCCAAGTCTGCGGTCCTGGTGCAGCTCTGCCAAGGAGGGAAAACCTGAGGAAATACATAACGGCACATTCTTCAGCATCGTCTTTCCCCTCCTGGGCTTGCACCTACCATGGCCCAGTGCCACACCGCCATCTGGGGTGGGGGAAAACTGCACTGCAACTTTTGTGGGATTGTGTGCCTTAATGCCCTCCATTCTCTTTGCCACAACCCAGTTTTCTGTTCCATACCACAGTGATGAAGCCATACCCAGTAATTACAACCCCACAAGTCTCTGCTACCTACAGGATAACCAAGCCTAAATGCAAGCTTATCAAAATGTCTTGAATAATGAAAAATTAAAATAAAAATTCTACCAGCTGCCCATAGCCGCTAGGCCAGAAAAACCAATTTCACACCATGTGGGGGAAAGGACACATGCAGCTCCACTCTGTGGAGGCTCCAGAGCTTATCTCCCGCTGGGAGGAAGGTCTGGGATGTATTCTGTGCATCTGTCCTGCAGCAGAGGAATGCAATTGGGCAAGGAGCAGCTGCTATCAAGCCCAACACATTCAGCAAATTCTTTGGCTCTTGTCACCTACCCAATGGTTTTTCCTGGTCTTAACAACATGGTTGGCAGGGACCAGAGGGACAGGGGGAGCAGCAGGCAAAGCTGGCCAGCGCCGTGGTTTTTCTCAGGTTGGCTGCCAGCACTAATACAGGGTGTCTCTTTGGGAGGTGCTCTCCTGATAGAGGCCACCACTCAGGCCTGGGTGGCAGAGAAGATACTGCCCCAGATTAAAAACCATACCCTTTCTTTTCTTCCTTCTCCTTTAACATGGGCCATCTAGTCTTGGAAAAACAAATAAGCTGTGCACCCTGAATTGCTGCTGGAACAAGTGAAATAACCCAACAGAAATCTAAGGCCAGACTAAGGCTCAGAGGGAGACAAGTTCAGGCACAGTTCTAGTCACAGTGGTAAAGCTAGGTTTGCTACAAACCTGCAAATTTTTGTAGGAGTTTTCTTGTGCTCCAATGGATGTCTTCTGGGGGAATATCTTTTTCTGGCCAAATTTTCCATTTTAGGAGTAGAAGAAGGGTGAAAATGAGTACACACACATGCAACAACTCTTTTTTTCATCCAAACTTCCCCCACAGGAATGATACAAACCACCCAAGAGATCAAGCTAAACAGCTCCTACAAGGTGTTTGAAAAAGATTATTTCCCTAATACAAGAAAGCATTTGTACCAGATCAGGCTTATTGAGTATCTTACTCCTGGTATCCTCTTCCACACATGCTACAGCACAAAAAAAAAAAAAAAGGCAAAACAAAAGAAACCAAACCAACCAACCAAACAAACAAATAAAAACCCAAAACAAACAAACAAACAAAAAACCAACAAAAAACCAGCCAGCCAACCAAAAAAACCCCACTCACCTTGCGTAAAAATATTTTAGACGTTTTCCACATTCTCCACTGGAAAGAAATTCTCAGCAGAAGGGAGAAAAAAATTCTTTGATATTGCAGTTGTTTTTATCTTTGACAACATGAATATTTCAGTGCAGGTGACATGACAACACGGCTTTGGATAGGAAGACGAGGATTACATGAAACAGAATTTAGATAGGCTAAAAGGAATTAAGTCTGTAGCAATATTTAGCAATAGAGTAGTGGAAAGGGAAACTCCCACAGCACCCAGGGAGTTTCACAAAATACCTAAGAATTCTCAGTGAACAAACCAAACCAAAGCAAAGCAAGGAAAACACCCTAAAAACCCATCAGCCACTCTTTAGATGCAACTGTATTTTTCCTGGCAATTACTAAAGGCCCCATATCACAAAGCAAAATAAAACATAACAGACTGACCAAATCACCATCTGAATGCAAACAGTGCTTGACAGGGAAGGGACAGAAGGCTGTCTTTTCTCAGATCCCAGTAATGTCAGACAGCTCTAGATCAGGTCCACCAAACAAATTGCCATGTCAAAAAAACATCTTCTGCAACTGGTTCTTCTTAACAACCTCGTTGCCTTCCCTTCCTGAGCATAGGAGACAGAGTGGAAAAGCTGGGATCTCTAGCCATCATTTTGTCATCTCACCAGTGTGTGTAGCCACATCACAAAGGTTTTGAAAACAAGAGCAGCAATTTAATAGCTCAGAATTTATAGGTGTAATTAGGATAGTTTTTCTGGAATCCCTGTCATTGAAAAAGTTCATTCATATTCATTTAATCAGGTTGTTATACACATACTCTGATTTCTGTGCATGAGACTGAAGAGCTGGCAGCTCCGTGAGTTCCAATTGCCAAAGAACTAACCACCAAGCAAGTCTGCTATTTAAGCTCACAGACTTTTTTTCATCACAAAATTTTATTTTCATCTGCCTTGCAAAACTTCAGGATGAAGTTTCTATGGCAGATGTCTGAGGTTAAGCACATATTTGCTGAAAATTCCCATCAAGGTGGTCTTTGGTCCTCCTGAGAATATCATCAGTGAAGAAGTATGCTGCATATGTTACACCTTTGCATGTACAGTGCCTCTTTAAAGCCTGCAAACTTTCAAGAAACAGCTTGAAATTTTGATAGAAGGAAACTCCAAACAGTGTTTGCAAACAGTGCTTTAGGTGAGGTCAGAGCTGAAATGAAGAAAACCAAGGCAGGATCAAGTGGCATCCAGGGTAGGAACTTGTATGAGTTCCTTGCAGTTTAGGGTAGAAAGTGGTGGGATGTGACAAAAACCAAAGAAGTAGCTGGACTCAGTTGTGGAAGTGGTAGAAAAGGGAAATGGATTTCTCAAACTTTGGAATGGCAAGGAAGAGGGATGGGAGGAATTGCAGGGGAGGAGTAAGAAATGTATCAAGCACGGATGAAGGGCTGTGCACTACCAGTATTCTCCAGGAATTCTTGCTGAGGAAGGAGAGAAATGCAGGCCTTGTAAAAGGAGGGTCTGAAGTTTACAGATTCAGCAATTTGTCAAGCTGGATAAGCTAGAGCTGTTCCTCTTGGAAGAGGATGGTACTGAGGGAGGAGCTCAGCAGTATGATTGGATTCAAAAGCAATAATGTTGTGAAAACACTAAGCCCAAGAGTTCAATAGAATCATTATAAAATCTATTTCCTAAAACGTGAGACTTCCATGCCATTTCAAATGTTGAGCAGACACCTTCCAAGCTCTTCAATCCATATTCCTGGGTGTGAGTGTTCGGTGATAAACTCATCACTCCTGAAGACTTGCTTGGTTTTGTGCCTAACAAATTACTCATAGAGTAATATGTTAATCCTCCCACACAGACCAAAAAAAAAAAAAAAAAAAAAGGTGCTGCTCCTTTGTATACTAAGAGCATGCCCAAAGTACCTACCATGGTCAGTTGTAAAAGCAGAATTCAGGATTTTTTAGCTAAGTTTGCTAGATTATTATTACCAGCACAGTGTGCATACTTTTTCTTATACCTGTCATATAAAATTACCCCCCCAAAAAAATAAAGAACACAAGTGACACTGTGTTATACCCTGAGAGACACTACATGGTCTCAGTCTGGTGTACATCAGTGGGTTTTGATTCTTTCACGTGCTATATCCGGAGGTTAAGTGAGGGAGTGATTTTAACATACTCAAGCTCTAAGTGTCAGACATCTGAAGCAGATTAATGATGTCTGCGTAAAACTGCCCCTGATAAAATGCTGCAGTTCAGACCCCATCTCCTGTCTGACTGCAGGACTAAACCAATCTTCTGTCTTTCAAATCAAGCTTAAGCTGCCATTGTTTATCTTATTCTTAGCAAAGGAAACCTGAACAAACGTATAAACTAGACCTAGGGCCCTCTTCACTCTCTCTTGACTGCCTCAGGGTTCAGATGAAATAAAAGCAGAAAAACCCCTGCTTGTTTCTGCCACAAAGGCTTGAAGGATTGCTCTCAGATCACACTGAAGCTCCTAGAAAGTAAATAATCATCTTGTAGGATGTTGAACACTCACAAGATGCTGCCCTGTAGGAATTATGGCTTCTCATGATTGCTCCATCAAGATGCAGAAAATATTGAAGACACGGCATTGAACTGAGTCCCTTATTTTTCCCTGTTTCTCCCTCTGACTGGGAAGTGATGTAGAAAGGTCATTTTGCTACTCTGTGCCTACGTCTTGTTTCAAAGTCCCCACCTTCTGTGTTTGGCTCTCACCCTGTTTGCACACTGCCTAGGGAAACCTTGACTGCAGCCTACACATTCAAAGGTAACTAAATTACAATTAGTCACCCTGATGCCAGTGGGGTAGATCTGGGTAGTCAGTATTTCATTACTCATTCCTATTTATTTGGCTAAGGTAGTGCAAAGCCTATTTTTAAAATAAAGTATTAAAAATGTTGTCAGAGGGCTTCTGCTTTTGGAAGAAAAAAAATAATCAGGAATTTCCCAGACTGAAAATGGTTTAGGGCACTACTCTCATCCATCACTTTGTACGGCTCCGTGATAAGTCTCCTTAAAATTGCAAGTCATTCTCTATCAACATACACGGACAGCTCTCTAGCAGGACACAAATGGAAACAGGCACAAAGCTGCTTATTGGTAAATAAATCAAAGAAGAGGAATTGGGAGAAGGAAACAACACAAAGCTCTGTCTGTCAGGATAGGAGAGATTTATGTGAGAGATTCGCTGATGCTTCAGGCCACTGGTGCCATTTTCCAGGGTATGAATGGGTGGATCTTTTGCATACGTTTTGCTGGGTTGACTTAAGTAAGTCTTGACAACTCTCTTTCCCTGGGGACTAGACTAAAAGTATTGTTTAGAAATCTAATATATGGTTTATTTACTCAATTTGTGCTGAGCACTACAGTTCCTTCAGGCCAGCTTCAGCAGTCCATTACTCCATTAATGCTCCATTACTGAAATTAGTGCTGTAATTGGAAGGAGGGAGGATGATGGGGAAGGGGACACTTTTTAAAGGAGCAGGTCCCGCTTAATCCCATCACAGAAGAAAGCATTAGAAAATCTCAACTGCTCCCTCCCAGGCCCTTTCCTTAGGAAAAGGGTATTGAAGAGAAACTTCTCTCTGGTGGCTGACATGTAATAGCTGTGCAGCAAAAAGACAGGTCTGAGGAATTCACCACCAGGCCTCCCTTCAAGTGGGAGGACGCAATGACAACATCAAGAAGCCTCCACACTGAGCTGCCCTGTGCCAGGAATCAGCAGGCACTTAGGTTTCACCCTAAGCTTCTGGTCCCTCGCACAGATTTGGGGCTTCTAACGAGACCAATGGTACAGTCTCTGCTCCCACACTGTCAAACTGCATCAGGCTCTTTCACAGCCTGAGGAGAAGGACACGTGCTAAGAAAGGCAGCTAAACCACAGAGATGGGGCACAGAGCTGAGTTTGGTTCTCATCACAGGTCCTCCTTGAAAACATGGAGGTTGACTGTGTTTGGGGCGACAGAGACTCCTTACACTGCTTTGCTTTACTCATCCATTCCCCAAGATACTTTGTAGCATGAAGGAATTCAGGATCTGTGTATTAATATTTACTAATTATTCAACTTAACTACAAAAAGGATATTTCATGGATGTTTTATCCAAGAATTTTATATCCCCATACAATCACACAGCCTGCAATAATTTTCAATATTAATTGTAAGCTAGTTACTGAGTAACAAATATCCTGTACAGTTATTCTGGATAACTGAAATATATGTTGCAGATATGCATATTTATTTGTTTAGTTAAATAGAAGACCTGTCAGGAGACTAGCAGGAAGGTAATACAATAGCCCTAGAGAGGCCATCTGTTAAAAGAGATTAAAGAATTTGCGATAAGAAGAAATGCCAATGCTTGGAGCTGGGATGCTGCTGATTCCATCTTCCAGCCAGTGGCAGGATTTGTTTCATAAAGGCTTGAACTGGAAAATCCCAAAAGAAACTAAAGAATTAGAAAATTTTTTGCTATGGGGATGAGACCTGTGAGGACAGTCACTACTCCTGAATTTGTTCACAAAGAATAGACTGACATGGCAACAGACTTTGCTGGAGTGGCCAAAATAGCAAAACAAGTATTATAGCATGGTAGGATCTATGGTAAAGTTCACATCATATCCTTCTCAGCTTACCTTTGGGTTTGGTCTTCTTATTGTACAGAGTCAACAAGATTTATTCTGAAATAAATGTTTTATTACTGGGATAAGCCACTGCTTGAAAATCTACCTAGAAAAAATTGATTTGTTCACAAAAAAAAAATCAATGTAAAAATAAATACCAGCAAACCATGCTTACATGCTTATAAAAAAGAAAGTTTGTTAGTTTGTTCTCTTCCTTTCAGACCTTTGTGTTTTAAGGAAGGCACCGTACCCCTCAAGAAAGTAAGGAAAGACACTATTCCTTTAGGCTGTCTTACTGATCAAGGTGGCTTGTCCCTAAACCTCTCTGAGAACCAAACCACAGCGGCAGGCTAAGAGTTTGTCATCCCTTCCTTGTCCAAAATCTGAGCTACGGGTGAAAATTAAGGATGCAAAGGAGAGCAGCAGCATCAAAAGACAGCAGATAAACTGTGGGGATGGCTCTTTGCAGGATACATGTGCCCTCTATGTCCCAAGTTTCTGGGACAATGGGTTGCTGTCTCTGGTCATCCAGCAGTATCTCAGAGACCTGTGTGTCTCTGGTGGCTGCCAGCAAGTAGTCAGGCACCAAGTCCTTGGCTGAGAAATGCATCAACGTTCAACAGAATGCTAAACATACTCGTGTTGGTGAATGCTGCTGAAAAAGGACTGTTTTAGAAAGTGCAGATGGCTATTTCAGGGTCCAGGAGAGGGACAGGATACAGTGAAAATAACGTTTCAAAAATAATAAAATCTTGATACTTCATCTTTCTAACTTTCAAGCTACACTGGATTTTTCAATGAGGGCTTCAGGAGGAGAGAGAAAACTGGGAGGGACAGGAGAATGCCCCCTCAAGAATTAAATCCCAATTAACACACCATCAGTGACGAAGGATACATTTTACATGGTCGATTAAAAGACTCCTCCCTATTGATCTTTGCAGCTAATCATTGTCCTACCCCTGCTTAGGGAGTGCAGACACAAACCCGCGATCTAAATTTATTGAGACTCCTGACAATCAATAGGTCAGACTCACGGAGAGCATTACACAGAAAGCATCTCCATTGACTCATGACGGGCCAGCAAGACCCAGGTCTCCAAGAGGTCCCTAAAGCCATTCCCCTCTCTGCTTGGATGGTTCATCCAAGGCCAGGGCTGCTCTGTGTATGCTCCTTGTCAAAGTCCAGACCAACAACCTGTGACAAAAGAGCAGCCACAGTGATCCCTCTCGCCTTCAACTCGGCATCCTGGCGTGAGAGCTGGATACCTGGAGGCAGCAGACAGCCTGCCACATGAGGCCTGCAGTTTTGATTTAAACAAAACAAAAGTGAGTAGCTGTAATTTCACAGATGGGAGCAATTCATTAGCTAGGAAAAGATGTGGTCGCTCTAATCTGGAGTGACTGGGGAGCTTTTGATGCAAATAGCCATTTGCAGCTGCCTCTCACCCGGGCCAGTGTTAGCGAATGGACTGTGAGATGAAGAAAATCAAACCTTATACTAATTGAGAGCCTGCAACAGAGCAACAGCATTGCCAGGCAATATTTCTGGGCCTGCCACGTGCCCAGGTGATCTGCCACTTTGGGATTTTATAGTACATGATAACAAGAGGATCACACACTCCATTAAATCACCCAGATGACTGGTATCCATATGACTGCAATTGAAGGGTCAGAACAAAAATCCCTGCAAGTCACAGAGGTGAGCACCCAGACTGCCAGGACTGAGACAGCAGATGGGGGAAAACAAGGTTAAAAAAAAACAAAACAGCCTTGTCATATTTTAATCAGCTACATTTGAGCAGGAGTGCCTTACACAAGGCTGATGGCACAAACCAGCCTGTCTTTGGTCTCCAGTTACACTACAGCAAAACATGCTCTCTGTAGCACTGATCAGTCCAAAGGGAGAGGAGTATTTTTGGTCTGGAAGAACTTTTACTGGTTGGTAAATGTCAGAAAAAGTGAGGAAATGTGGGGAAGCAGCTGTAAAGGGGGGCTACCCACAGCAAAGCCTGATATCAAGGATGATGGTACCAAGAGTGGAAGGAAGCACATGCTGATTTCTGTGCATTGTGGTGTGTGGATGGCTTTGGCCTGGGTTAAGGCTTCAAAAGAGGAGGCTCAGCCAGAGATCCACAGGAGTCTGGAATTTCAACACACGGACATTACAAGGAGCATTACATTTCTACCTTTGGCATAAAGCAAGGGTGGCCCTAGTAACCTTCTGAGAAAAGCAGACTCTCATCCTCTTCAGCTAATTTAGCTGAGTCAGGTCAAAACTCAGGTCATAGCAGGACTGGTCCCAAAAGAAAACCATTGAGGTCTCTTGCTGACTGCAGCAATATTTGCAGAGAGTACTCATTAAAGGGGCACAAATAATTCAGCAATACACACGTGTGCTTAAGGTGAGAGAGGAGGGATGGAAGTGGCAGGTGGTGACCTAGGCACTGTGGTGCTCTCTGCTTTTCTGCAATTATAAACACCACCTGCTATCAGGGTTTCTACAAGAATTAGACGTAGCCCCGGCACCTTTGGAAGGTGCACATGCAAACTGGTCAAAAAAACCATCTTGACATTTCTCCTTCAGGTAAAAGTGCTGTAGAATAAATGAAGCAGGCATGGATATTTATTTCCTCAGAAATCTCCAACAGCAAGTGATAAGGAGTGTGGGAGACATGGCAGTCTGGTAAGAAAATGCATACTGGAAGATTTAAAGACAGAGGAAGAATAATTCCAACCAAGTTACATATTGTTTCCTTTCTCAGCCAGCAGGCAAAGACGTCACCACTATCATTACATAATGTCTTCCTAAGCCCCCCTCTGGCGAAGTGGCATCCCACAAAAAACATCTCTGGGAACAAACATACAGGCAGAAAAGGGGTAAAAACTGGAGAATGGGCAGAGTCATTTTAATTTAGATTACTGAATGACGCACCGAAACTGCCTGGGGGAGAAGTCCTTAGAGAAAATGGCAAATCTTGATATTACATGACATTAATTACACTTTTACTGTGAGCTAACCCTATTACAGTATTGTGTATGGACACAGAAGATGGTCCTTCTGTAGCGTCCCTCCTAAGAGCTGTCCTTGCAGGGGCCCATGGGGTTCACTGTGCTCTGTGTCACTGCCCACAAAGGCTGCTTAATGCACTTTCTTGCAAGTAGATTTCTTTACGACTTTACCAGATTAGAGGAATGGGGAGGAGCAGGATATTCATTAACTTATTCTTCAGTGTGAGGTCCTTTAACATGAGCTCCAAATGAGATGTGAAATCCTTGTCCCAGACATCCCAGCTAGACTTCTTGTGCAGGACTGGAAAAGTACTGCCAACACCAGTGGGGCAGGGTGTCATGACTACTCAGATAATTTGTGCTGGTTTATCCTCCAGCACAACACCTTGGAGCACAAATCTGAGCATAGCTATGGGGCATAACCCTCAGCCTGCATTAGAAAAGTGACAGAAGTTAGTTCTTACCTGTGCTGGATTGCTGGGAGACAAGTAATGTCTTCCATGGGCTCAGGTGACAATGGACAACAGCAGAGGTGCAGAGCTGGAGCAACATTGCTGGAGTTTTGTTGGAAGCAATGGGTGTCAGAGAAACAGAAAGAAAACGAAAAAACAAAGGAAGATGAGAGGGCAAGAAAAATATGATTAGTCAGGCTCTGGTAAAACCTTGAGAAAGAATTTAGTCAAACCACTATCACAGAAGGGCTTCACACCATGAACAAGAATCTCATAGCAATAGATCCCTCTTTCCTTCAGGACAGCAGTGCTTGGCCAACGCAAATTAAATTGCATCATATTTCCCCTCTCCAAACAAAATATCTTACAAACACCCTAAGCACTACTGTACCTGAGGCAAAAGCTGTGATAGAGATACCAAGCAAAGCGCTCAAAAGCAAGGTGCAAACAAACCAGAAGGAGCCAGAAAAGCTACATCAAAGCAAGTATTTTAACAGAGACCTCAAGGTGCCCAAAAGTTACTTTGGCTCTGAGTGATCACAAATCTCTTCCTCACCAAAAGCTGATGGAGTCTGTAATAGTCTGGAGATAATTAACCCGTGGAGGTTCTGGGTATAAGGAAGAATGTGTGAGCTGCTTCAGGAAAGAAAGAGCAAGCCAAAGATTTGAGCTGGTTCTCAACATGGATGAGGTAGCTTGAAGGTGTCTGAGTCTCTTCTCAAAGCATCTGAAATGGGCTTTCC
Source organism: Geospiza fortis (assembly GCF_000277835.1). Lineage (NCBI taxonomy): Eukaryota > Metazoa > Chordata > Aves > Passeriformes > Thraupidae > Geospiza > Geospiza fortis. The sequence continues at coordinate 980,732 of NW_005054497.1, read as the reverse complement.
TGAGAGAACAGGGATTTGTGCAGGCAAACCACTACAGCCTGCAGTTGGCATGACACATAATTTGTCCCAACAACAATGGGATGGATGAAAGAAAGAAAACCAGCCAATTGGTACTAGAAAGATATTGAATCTTTTGGATCCAGCCGGGCTGAGACAGAGACTATCTGTGCACTGCAGGGGTAATCCTTGCTGGAAGTTTCTGCAACCCCGACACTACCAGCTGAACCACCAGAATTCCCATCAGGCACTTCTCTAGCCCTATGCTTCTGCACCTAGCTAGCCCTCTCATTTTGCTGGACTTGAATGAATGCTGGCACAAAATATTGGGTTAGTGTCTGCCGATCAGCTGAGAATGACAGCCAGTACTGGGGACATATAATGTCCTGTAGGATTAGCTAGATTTGAGAACAAGTCTTTCCATAGGCTCATATTGCAATTATTTGGCAAGAACACTGCATTAATAGTGGATTTTTCCTCCTGTAAGACAGACATGCCATGCTCAGCAGCACAGCAAACTCATGTTCTGGCAAACTCCTCCAAAAATAACTTCCTACTTGCTAGAGGTGCTTTGTGCACTTGCATGCCCAGTTGCTGAGTAGTAATTAGTGCAAGCATATGTACGAGAGGAATTCAACCTGTGTACAGCAGTCAACTTCAAATGTGGACTTTGGATGAATGCTTTGCAGGTATGTAATGGATTTCAAGGCCAAAATGAGACTGGCCACTGACAGCTACAAAATTCCCTGTTTTTTACAGGTAAAAGCAAAAAAAATATACCAGCAGGAGCATTGGAAGTGAAAAATGCTGGTGAAGTGTCAAAGTGAAGAGTGGTGGAGTGCTCTTTCACTCCAGTCTTTTTTTTTTTATAATTCAGTGCATTCAACTACATTAAAAAAAAAGGGCGGGGGCGGGGGTGGGGGGAATAAACCAAACACCATTAATTCTTTTTGGAAGCTGCTTTTTCTTTTTTAAAATCAAAACCAGTAAAACATAGTGTAAGGAATGCAAGGGGCCTAGGAATGAGGAATGTACAAATTAGACATGCTGCTCTGAATCAGTCATTTTCTGTAACAACACTCTCTCAAAGGTGGTCAGAGAGAGAAAATGAGGAAAAAAATTGATAGATAAAGATGTAAGGTAGTTTTATATCCTGTAACTGTCAATACTACCCTGAGGCAGAGAGATGGCTGGTAAACAGCAAAAAAAAACCCCTTGATACCTGTCTATTTCTTGTATGAAGCACCCCTTAGCCCAAAATGCCACATAGCAGTGTGTGCAAATCTCTGTGGCTGTTTCACCCACATTTAAAAACTTCTGAAATCCTTCAGAAAGATTTCAAACTGCCATGATGGGAAAAGAAAATACTTCCTACAGGGGAAAAATAATGATGCAGAAAAGACCCAATTATGTTTGAAATTTACGTTGTGTTCTTATCCTTAATACCACAATTTCACTGTCAAAAGGATAGCAAAATAGTACTTTGCTTGGTTAATCCATGGTATTTTTCTTCTGAGGGAGTTTGCCAAAAAAAAAGTAGTTAAGCAGCAGGGCCCCTGTTCCATGTGGCCCCCAAAGGACAGTCATTTTCCACACCATCTCTTGGGCATCCCTGAAAATTCTACCAATTTGGCTCAACATTTTTAGGTGGATATTCAGCTCAAAAGAAAATATCAATAGGGCAAACACCACCTGTTTTGTTATGAATGCCTGTCTCATAGTCTGGTTCCTGGGTACCTCATTGTGTGCCTGGACAAGGCTTTCCCAGGGTGGGACCTTCATATCACCTCTCTACAGAGTGGGCTGGTCATCATCCCTGATGATGCTTCCCTTCTTTGGGATTGCCTGTTTTCACCAAGCTTGCAGGAACAACCTACCTTTGAGATCTAGCTTTTTCTAGCTGGGTAGCCACACAACTTGCCAAGTCCTGGAGCTACTGTAAGTGTGAGAAGGAGCAGACATCCATTCTCTCCTTCTCCATCCTTCCATCCTCACTTCCTAGAGAAATGGTGGAGAAAAATTATAAATACATGAGCAGGACAAATGTGAAATGATCAAAGTAAAGAGGACAAAAAGATGTTTTTGGAAGGGGAAGAACAGTTCAGAGAATGTTTGGGCTCCTGAACTAGAGAGGAGCTAAGATAGTAGCTCTGAATTTTATCCCCACAGCTCTCCCATCTGCTTGCTTACAGCTCCTGCCTCTCCATCCCAGTCGAGCCCAGCCAGAAGGTGATCCATCATGCAACCTGCCTGAAGTGCGCTTTTAGCTGCTCTGGGGGCTCCCATGCAGGAGAGACACAACCACACAATTCAAGGGAGGTTATAAATCCCCAGTGCCACTGTCTAGTAGGTTACCACAGTTTGGGTTTTTTGCTTCACAGCTTTTGAAGAGAGCCCTGGGAGCAGAAGGATGAGAGGGAAAGAAGGAAAGGGGGGAGAGAGTCTGCAGTGGGAGGAGGGGAAGAATGGAGTCATGCTCACAGCTTTTCACAGCTGAAAACAGACCCCACTGCTGGTAATGTGAGAGGGCTGGAGCAGGCGCCAAATGGATAAGGCTGTAGACAGTGGGACCAGAGCGCTGATACTTGCCAGTACCTGCAGATAGGAGACAAATAATTGGCACATGTTAAGAAAAGAAAAAAAAAAAAAAAAGAAAAAAAAAAGAGAAAAGAAAAAAAAAGTGGAAAAAAAAGAAAAGACAGGCAGAGAAAGACAGAGTTGTTAGACATCCGTATTTTCTAAATGTGTCTGGCAGGAGCCCCAGCAAGGAATTTAATCAGCAAGAGTTGTTTAAACTGGGCTTTGAAAACAAGCCCTGTGCTGCTAGTAATGAACTTCATATCATCTGCAACTCCTGTTTGCTGACGACATTCAATTTGTTAATTCTGCAGCTGGTGATAGGGGTCAGATATGAAAGTGACGATTGTTTTTTGACGTCCCAACCCCTGCTCACATCTTTCTAATTAATCCTTTTAGGAGCCACCAGCAGATCAAGAGAAGTGTGGGGAGGGAGGGAGTGTGGGGAGGAGGAGAAAGAGAGACATTTTTTTTGTCTGGCCTGTGGCTCCTTGCCTCCCTCTGTGGCGGAAAGGAGACACAAGGGCATACCTGCTACTTGGTCTTATGGCCGTGAGCTTTTATGGATGTCTTAGAAAACCTTAATGTTGGAAAAGTAGGTGGCAAAAAATAAAAAAAAAATTTAAAAAGGCTCACACGGTCACAAAATAGGTAAGGTTGGAAGAGACCACAGTGGGTCATCTGGTCCAACCTCCCCGCTCAAGCAGGGCCATCCTAGAGCACATTGCACAGGATTGTGTCTAGATGGTTGTTGAGTATCTCCAGTGGGGGACACTCCACAACCTCTCTGGGCAATTTGTGACAATGCATGGTCACTGCTCAGTAAAGTTCTTCCTCATCAGGTGGAACTTCCTGTACATCCGTTTCTGTTCACTGTCTCTTGTCCTAGTGCTTGGCACTACTGAGAAAAGTCTGGAAACATCCTCTTGGCACCCTTCCTTCAGATATGGATAGATACTGATGAGGGTTCCTCTCAGTCATCTCTTCTCGAGGCTGAACAAGCCAAACCCCCTCAGCTTTTCCTCATAAGAGAGTCGCCCAATGATCCTTGTTGCCCTCCCAGGGACCTACCACAGGAGTTCCAAGTCTCTCTTTTACTGAGGAGCCCAGAACTGGACACAGCACTCCAGATGTGGCCTCACCAGGACTGAGTAGAGGGTCAGGGTCACTTACCTCAAGCTCCTGGCAATGCTCTTCCTAATGTAGCCCAGGATACCACTGTGCTTCTTGGCCACAAGGGCCCTGCTGGCTCAGGGATGGCCTGCTGTCCACTGGGACCACCAGGACACTGGGACCACCAGCTTTTTTCTGCAGACCTGCTTTCCAGAAGACTAGGCCCCAGCCTAATGGGGTTACTCTTCCCCAGGTGCAGGATCCTGCATTTATCTTTGATGAGTTTCAGACTGTCTTCTCTGCCTATCTCTCCAACCTGTTGAGGTCCTTCCCCCTAAAATAGTTCACTTTAAAATCTGGCAAGCGTTTCATATTAACTGTCTCCATGGGGAATGAGAAGAGTGATGGAATTAGCAGTGAGGTAGGAAACCATTCTTCCGTTATATTATCTTGCTGATATGGGGTTGGTGAGATTCCCTGGTTTAAAGAGCTGAATGTGTACAAGCCACACAGAAATCCAGCAACTCCGTACAGGCAATTAAAAATGTCATCAAACAGAGAAGAAACGGGCTCAGGAGGAGCCCAAGTGCACACACAGAGGCAGGTACTGTAAGGGAATCAGCAAAGAGGCTCACAATGGAAACAGCGAAAGGGCAGGAGATATTGCTGGCCTGTGCAGCATGAGAACGGGAGCACTTTGCAAATGCCAAAGTCTCCCTTCACTGAGTTTTTAACCTGGGAGCCTGAACTTCTTACCTAGGAAGTTATTTAGGGTGTTGAATCTGCTGCAGTGACCACACATGCCTTGGAAAGGGTCAGCTGGCACATCAACCTAGATGTGGTGAAGTCTGTGTTCATCTGCAGAGGTTGCATGAGGAGGCCTTGTAAGGCGGAAGAGCCAGCAATCAAGAGAGAAGTTTTATAAAAAGTGAAAAATGTTAGAGTGGAAAACTGGCTGGGTGACAAAATTTTAAGAAAGGAAGACCTGAGATTACACACAGAGATTACTGGCACTGGGGAAAGGTAGAAGAAAATAAACTTGCTCTTTTTAGCACTAGGCTGAAAAATAATTCTTTAATGGAAGTTTGGTTTTTCTTTCTCAGTCCACCTCAGCACTGAGGTTTGGACTCACAGGAAATCCATCATCATCAGCCTCCCTAAAGCAGGAGAGTCTTGGCAGAGGTTGTACCTGTTCTGGGTCAGAGCTGAGGAAACAGCTCCAAGCGCCTGCCCTCACACAATGATTCCCCAGGAGAAGAACGCTGGGATGCTGGCACAGCTGGGTAAACACATCTACCCATTTGCTCTGTTTCAACAGGATCTAGCACTGAACCTTTGGCTCAAATGCAGTGGTCATGGTTTCTCTCAAGAAAATGGGACTCTACCAGCTCATTCTGGCCGTGTGTCCAATGGACCCTGCTTTTTCTGTGGGCAAAAATTGCAGCCACTTCCTTGTATGCTGTCAGTGCTCTTGCTTTCCTACAGAAGTTTTCACTTGACTCCCTTTACTAACCAACTACTGCTCTCAACCATTCTCATAATGGTTTACCCATCCAGTATAAACTTGCAGTATCCAGTATTGTGATGAGAAATCAACCACCTCCATAAATGTTTAGCTTTCTTTAGCAGATTTTATCAGTATGTATTAATTTGCACACAGAAAGGAGGTCTATTGCACTTTCACTCCAGACTCAAAAAATTAGTAAAACACAGTTCTGCTGTTGGCATGCCTGGAACAAGACTAGCTTCAATTAAATTGGCCTAGATTTAAATCAATTGGCTCATGAGCACACTTTGCCTTCATGATGTCTTTTTAGTTTGTTCCAAACATTATGCAGAAAATCTAGAAAAATACTGGTGGTGGGAGAGAGCTGTATGTTGTGATTAAATTGATGCAAAGGTGTTGTTAGTGGTGGAGGTATCTTCCTGCTTGGGAATCACTGCTTTCCACAAACAGGTAACTCACTATCAAAGGCTGCTTGTAAAAGTAAAAGAGTATCAGAGGGCTGCCGGGGGGTTCCTGGGAGACACCAGGTCCACAGAGGAAAAAAGGCTCTGCTGCATCTGCTGATAATAGAGGACAAATAACTGGAAGGATGAAACTGCATTGGGACATCAGCAGTGAAACAGATTTTCCCCATGAGATAAGCTGAAGACAAGAAAACAGAAATATAAATGCAGTGAAAAATGAGTAGAGGAGACTGAATTTCTCAGGCTATTTAAAACATGCAGTTATTTTTTAATAGGCTTTCACCTGTTGCATCTGTGAACATGAACATATCTTTCACTCCTGCCAGATTTCTAGGCTTAATTTAGCTGCTTATGAAAGACTCATTGGCCCTGAACATCTCTGCAAGTGGCTCATGGTACCCACTCTGCTTAGCCAGAAGTGCAAAGCACTTAGTGAAAAACATTATGCTTCCCAGTGTTTATGTTCAGCTCAAGCACATCTTAGCCTTTTTATTGTCTGTATGGTTAAGTCCTACAGGTACCCTGTCACATAAAAGACATACTGTTTATTATTCCAGTGTTAACAAAGTACTTGAGGGAAACTGTAATCTATTTCCAGTGGGGGGAAAAACCCAACCAAAGCAAATATGGCAAGAATTGCCAGCTCCAATAGCAGCAAGAGGATCTTTTACATCTCAACCCACTGCAGAGGCGTCCCCGCACAAGCCTTAGCCAGGCGGTTGTACCTCGCTAACTGCATCTTAAACCACAGCTTTCAACTAACCAGGGTACTTTGCTCATTCTGCTATTCTTGGATGGCTTTTCTTTGAAATCTGAACAATATTTCCTTTTATGAATTAATTATGTGCATGGTTATAAATTCTGCTTTAGGGTGATGATTTTTTCAGGTAAGAAAAGAACTTTACATCAACCTAGAAAACATTACACCATAAAGAATTAATTCCATACATTATCCACCCAGTGTTCTTTAATACTTGAGGCCCTTTTACCTGACAGGTATCTTGCCACAATATGAGGTTTTAATAAATGTGAAAATAAATATTTTAAAGAAACACACCCTGTCTCTGAGAAACACACACAAATAAAAAGCAAAGCATGTCTAGATCAAAAACAGCTAAAAGGAATAAAGTCAACAAGGACAGTGTTTAAGCAATCAACATTCCCAGATAGGTGATGTCAAAATGGTAATTATCTTTCCAGAGCTGCCTGAAAATCTAAAGCAGGAGGAAAATATCCAAAGAACTGTATTGCACTGCTCTCACCCTGTGAGGGTACACAGTACATCTGGAATAATGTGCTCACAAAATGGTGTTCATCTTCCACAGCCCTCCAGAGCTCTATGGAAAGGGTGTAGGTGGTCCAATGGGACACAATTACAAGCAAAGGAATAAAATTTAACACAGTAACATTTGCAGTGTTTATCAGAACAAATTCCCCAGCAATGAGATATAGCTGACATAAGGAAGTGTCCTTTAGGAATCAATGGCTGCTCCATTAAAGGCTATGCTAGATAAAGCAGGCAGTGCTACAAATTGGAAGGAAAAGCTTCCAAATGCTCTCATTTCTGCAACAGAGTGAAAAGACAGAGACTCTGCTGGGCAGCAAAGTTTCAAAAATGCCTTTAGGTCTCTGGCTTGTTTAGGCTACCTCTTGGAGAGCAATGTAAAAGAATTAGACTGTATGAAAGTGGCATTATTCAGCAGGTGTTATCTTAGGCACTTTGGAACAATGTTACCCTCTTATATTTAGAGCTTCAGCCTAATGATTAATTATTTATATCTGCCCTGTTTTGGAGGCTGTTTGAGGATGCTGCTGCAGCACAGGCCACCAAGAACAGAGTTTGGGAGGCTGTGGTTCAGTAAAAGAACAAAGGACAGGAAGAATAAGGACAGGTACTTGAAGGTACCCACTGAACTTTCTAGATCCACGTTGAGGAATCTGAAAACAGCTTAATTTATGAAAAAAGCACATAAATATCAGATCCTCACAGTGAAAAGACTGTTTAGGATACACAGCTTAGGAGTCATGGATGGAAAGAACAACCAAATCAGCATTTTAGCTGTTTGTAACGTGTTACAGGGACAGAGAAAAGCCTTAATTCTCTGAGTGGGCAAACACCTACACCAGGGCCAGAATATATTAGAGACAGTCCTTGCTGCCCAAATGCTGTCCAAATCTTAATAATTAACATTATTGATGGACATCAGTTTTCAACACTAAGACTTTAATACTGCTGCACAGAAACCAATTTTCCAGCTTTTACTTATTCATCAATTCCCATCTCGAGACCACAGAGGTATCTATGCTGACAAGTGAAAAATGGGGGAATCAACAGAGAAATATCTTAAAACAATACCGTTGTTGTGCAGCACCACTGTCACGGGATTATTGCCCTTCTCTCCTCCTGTAATGAGAGGTTTGACCTGTACTGCATGGGCTGAAAAGGGACAAGTGACCCACGTACCAAGAGGCCCAACTCTCTCACCAGCAAGTGCCAATGCATTTTGCATTAGCACTTCTCACGAGGAGACCCTGAGTCCCAGCACCAATGGGGCTAGGAGAGTGTGAAAAACCTCCAGAATGTGCTTTCTCACAGCCTGACAAATAACTTGCCATGAAACCCAAAGACTGTCATGTCATCCAGGACTTAATAGCCCATATTATAATTCAAAGGAATGAGCTGCTGCTCACAGGTTATGTAGACAATCCTTAAAACTTCTACTGAAAAGTTCTTTTTCTTAGGAGCACAGCTTTGCTCCTCACACAGCCTATTTCGTAAATAGTAATAAAATATTATTCACTCAGATCTCTCTGGAACAGCAAAGTTCAGCTGGTATGAAAAACAGAAAAAAAAATACCTACTTACTCAATATTTTCATTCTGTGGACTTTATTTTGCAAAAGAGTGGGTAAAGAGAAGAAAGCAGATGAAAATGCTTTAAAATAAAAAATACTTTTTTTAAAAATGAAAGAGTTAACATGAAGGAGGTTATTTTATCTCTAAATTTCAAGTCCAAGATGCTTTGAGCAAGCAGTGGTTGAGGACAAAGCTAAAGTAGTAGGTTTCTCTTTAAAGAAATGCAGACCAAGTAGCAAAATATAGACTGAAAATTAAAGTGCAAGAAGACAAAAATGCTTAAATTAGCCTGGGGAAGTCTATCTATCTAAGTCTTGCCTATATTAGACAGGGCTTGCTGGAAAAGGGAAAACTGTAAAATTACCAGTAAGTTGCCCTACTGGAAGCACAACCTTATATTAGGAAAAAGGAGATTTTTGGCTGCTATAGCCCTTTAAAGTTCCTTCAAGCAAATAAGCCAAGCAGGAGAAAGGATTCAGCTTCTGCTGAGCCATTTGCCTGCACCTGCAGCCTGATGGAGAAACTTTTCTGGAAATGGTTGATATCTTGGTATTTAGAACTATCCTTGGCGTTCTTGCACAGCCTGCAGAGGAAGTACTGTGTTTCATAGACTGCATTTCAATACAATACAATGTTCTGGGTGGCAGAATCTGATTTCTATACACTCTACATAAAATAAAATAAAATAAAATAAAATAAAATAAAATAAAATAAAATAAAATAAAATAAAATAAAATAAAATAAAATAAAATAAAATAAATTCTTTACTTGAAGTTAAGGAGAAAATTGATTAAATTTAAAATACTAAGGGGGAGGCAGAGATCCTGGGAAATAGGGAAAAGTGGAGGTTGGGGCCTTCTGTGCCTTCACATGGAAGGGTTTAAAACCCTCTCTAGAAGGTCCAGGTGTAAATTACCATTTCTAGTCCTCATCCTTCCCTAACTCACTGGTGTTGTAACTGAAGATGCTGTAACTCAAATGCAAATTTTGAGCATGGATCCAATGCCTCAAGCCCTTCCAAAGTCCTCTTGCCCAGTTGGCTCAGCACCTTTGGAATGAGGTGACTATCTCTGCAAACCAGTCTCATGATTTTACAGTTTTCAAATCTGCACCTCTACCTCCAATTCTTCCCCAAACCCCATTCCAAACTCCTTTTTTTAACTCATTGCACAGAAGCTACAACAAATGCTTGCCAAATGCTGACCTAAAGCACAATTCTTCACCTGATTCTACACCTTGTAAACTTTAAATTTTTTCCTACATGGCCTCTAATATTGAGTTTCCAATAGAAACCTTGTACAGACAGACAGCACCATTTTGTGGCCATTTCAATGCAGATGGCCAGGATAATGTATCCATCTCCTCCCAGTATCTGGTTTGGCCAATTCTCATTTTGCTCTTCCCAGCAGAGGGGATGCCCGAGATTGGTTGAAGACAGTTAGGCATCCAAGTCTCTGTTTTAGACTGCTAATGCACACTGCTTGCAATTTGCTTGCAAATCCCCAGGCTTAACCTAACAAGAAAATGTAATTTTAGCCTCTTTAGGTCTCTTTGCTGTTTATAAGCAGGAAATCTATCACACAAAATGAAACAGTGGGGGTTTCCAACAGTAATCTCCATTCAGGCAAAGTGGTAACTTTTTCCAGGACAATCTTGATCTTCTACTACCAAACTATGGGTCTCAGAATTACATTTTGCATTGCAGATTTCATATTTGTGGCCTGCAGTCACAGGAAACTTATCCTTCAAAAGTTAATTTAGTAGTACCGCAATATGGGACTTGTTGTTCAAAACAATAAGAAGAGAAGAAGAGAACATTTATTCTTTTCCTTACTTACCAAGGCTAAAATAAAGAATAAAAAAAAAAAAAAGAAAAGAAAATCAACTTTATCTTCTGGAAATGTCACATTTGCTTTGTGTCCTTCAGAATCCATTGATTTCTCTCTTCTTCCCCTGGAGTAATTGCCCAGACCTTTTCTGCCCATCTACACTTTCTCTGCCACAAGCTGAAGAAACATTCACTATTAGCATGTCTCAGAGGTGCTAACCTAAAGAGACAATATTCATGACATAAAAAACCCTGTACAGCCTCTTCTATCCCTTTTCATTCTTACTTTTCAGGAGACAGGGATCAGAAGAGGAATTTCCACAATGGTATTGTTTCAGCTTAGTATGAAGAAAATCCTTGATTCTTTATGTGCTTGGAAGCCTATAGTAATCATATTATTCCAGGGTCCTTATTGCTGGTTAATGGAATTCTTTTAATATTGACCCAAGTTTCTATTAAATAGGTTTGCATTGATCTGGTGATGTATAGAGCTCAAGTAAGTCTATCTATGTGTAAGCAAATTAAAAGCCTTAAGCCTATACAGCCAAACTGTATAATCCCATGCTGAAAAATTGATTCTCTGATACTCTCCTGGGGACATTTTTTTTTCTTTTTAGGTAAAGAAATGCCTTCAATTTCTTTGACAGAAAGAAAAATATCACAAATATTTCACATTCAACAAGTACAGTCCAAAGCCACCAGAACACGTGTTTATAATTAGAAACTGCACCTTGCATTGGGTAACACAGCACTGACAATTCAGCAGTTATAATGAATATATTAATTATGTTGAATACAATCAATTATGTTGCTGCAGCATCGCTCATCATTGCTTTCCAGCCTGAGCATAGAGTTTGATATTTTTGAAGCAATATGTTTACCACAGCCTTTCTGTCACCAAATTCAATACCAACATCACCCAGAGCATCCTCCTTTGAAACCAAATTGGTCTCAGTATGCTTTTTCCCTGTCCTGGAGCAAAATCATCAAACACATTGATCTCAAAACACTCAGTAAATCACACTGTCCTGGTTGTGTATGTGCAGTAGTATTGAAGATGCACCCATGAAACCTGTGGCAATAGATCTACAATAATAAGAACTACAAATCTACATAAGAACCAGTCTCCAGCCACCACCATGGGTGTTCACAGCCACTGAATGTGAGGATGGACTCAGAGGAGTGAGCAGCAGGAGTTCAGAAGTGTGTTCCCAAGGCACCATGCTCCAGTTCCAGGCTTATCCCACCTCTAGCAAGAACTGCATTCACTTTAAAGTCTCTCTTCTAAGAGAAGGCACCAGTACTCTCCTCCTCCTTTCTCTCCCACCATGTCCATTAATAACATTCATTAATTAACCAGGAGATAATCCATCTTCATTATCAGACCTGTGGTTCAGAAAGCACCCAAGGAGCAGGAAGACACACATACACATGCACCCAAATAAGTGGGATGTCTTCAACCTTATTTCCATATGAAATTAGACTAAAATAATCATAAAGCTTAATTCAGTTTCTCAGTTCCTGTTTCACACACATTTTAACCCTCCAGCACAACTGCATTAAAGGTATTCTTTGTCTAACGTATTACAGGCTACTAGCACAACTTCCAAAAACTACAACCATATCCAAGGTGCCCAACTACATATAAAGACCAACCCACATTTTGGAAACCCAGACAGAGCACCTATAATTTGGGGGCCATTCTTACATTACACAGTTAATATGTGCATATGCCTCTGCTGTGTACTTAGAGCATGTGAGCAGAGTGAGTTAAAAAAAACCACAAAAGCCTGCAAAAATATAGTGGTCAGGATGGCAGAGTTCATGCAGTCTTTTTAATGGGGATGAAGGATGCTGTCTTGATACTAACCTTACTGAGTGGGATCTGCTCAAGAAAAGATAGGTAGTAAGTAAAAAACCACCTTTTTAGAAATGCTAATTGACATCAAACACGATCAGTAATTTTTAAAACTTCCCCATTATAAGCATGAACAACTACAGCTTTGCAAATTGAAGTAGGTCTTGGTAGACGTGAAGATTTTCTGACTGGAAGAGCCATATCTGCTGTTACCCTGTGTGCAAGCACTTCCCTCACTTATTAATATCCAAAAGAGCATATCAGCAAACCCAGATATATTTAGTTAGGGTATTGCATGCCATGAACCTTGCATGTATTTCAAGAAATGTTTTTAGTACTTGTTCTTCTGATTCACGCTAGGCTGAGACCCAACCTAGCCTCTATTCTGTGCATGCAACCTTTCTGCTGGAGAAATTTTGAATGCCAGTTTTCTTTTGGTGGACTTTCCACATGCTTCAGTAGGAGTAGTGCAACATCTTGCTTTCACAATGAAGTTGTGTGCTTACTTCTCTGTGATTTCTCAGACACACACAATTATAAAGTGCTAAAACAATTTTCCTGCGGGTCAGCTGCATGAACTTGCTTTGGGGTAACAAGAGTGAAAGCCTCCACATCATCACCAGCTCTAGAGAGTTAGCAGAATTAATAGATCCCATCCCTGCATCAAAGGAAACCCACTGCCTACCAGGACCTCAGTGCTGCATTATGACTGTCTTAAAACCAGCGAAAACTTTCTGGAATGCTAAAGAAACATTATGGATCCTTAAAAGTCAGTTTATCACAAAAGCAGCAAATTCCTGTCTGCACAGAGAAAAAGATCCTTGTCTCTCTCTCCTCTCCCTACTAAATAGTAGGCGTTACCTGCTATGTGGTTACCTGCAGGATTTACAGGGAGTGTAGGATGCAAACAACATCTCTTTCTCCAGGTGCAGGAGTCAAACTGAAAACAAGGGCTCATAGTATGCCCTGACCCCTTTGCAAGATGAGGGGCTACCTCAGCTGGCTCTGGAGCTCCCCAGGGCTGGGGTATGCTCCCGAGTCCTGTCTACCTCAATCTTCTGCCCCAGCCCTGAGATGGAAGGTGACCTGCAGGAAACTCACAAAAAGCCATTACTGTGTTGTGTCAGCTCAGAAAACCGCAACAGGGCCAGGCAGGGGAGGAAAAAGCCTGGAGAGGAAATCAAGGAAATTCACTTTGGCAGAAACTAGCAAAGCCTTTTTCTGAATGTTAACTATCTAATTTAATGAAGTCTAGAGATCAGTAGAGACAATTGTCACTGCCAGCTTTGATGCCAATCACAACTCTGGAACAGGAGCCAGTGAATGCATCCAACATACAAAGGAGAAAACAAAAACAAGGCAAGGATTTGACCTGTGCTCTCATGATCCTTTAAGAAGAAATATCACCTTTCAAAACTATGGGGAAAAAAATCTTCCCAGTCAGAGCAAGTCAGCAAGAAAAAGGAAAGAGAAATCACAAGGCAAAAGACTACAGAACTGTAATTTCTCTCTGTCGGTCTGTAGTGCCTTTAGAGCCGTCAGTGGGAACACTTGTGGGCTGAAAATCTCTATGTGGGCTGAAAATTAGGGAAGATTTCTCTAATCCCTGTCAAGGAAGCAGGCTTGAACTTTTTCCTTGTGGGCAGCTGTAAGTCTGCTGTGCCTTCAAGGGAGTCGTATCACCCAGACACATTCCTCCTGTGCCAATGGATTCCCAGTATCCTCAGCTCCATCACTCCCTTCACCTTATTCTTGAGAAGGCATATGGCGAAGGAGATGTTTTGCAACTCTGGTAAGTATATAAAAACAAACTCCAAACCTCTGTGCATCAAAGGAACAACTAAGCAAATTAATATAGTCTGAATTCTTTCAAGTAGGTATTTCCATAGAGACTTTCAACAGAGGAAAATTAGAACCATTAGGTTTGGAAAAGACCTGCAATATCCAGTCCATTTGAATATTGAACATTTGAATATCACAATGCCCACTAAACCATATCACAAAACAACACTCATACTCATTTTGGAGCACTTCCGGGGATGGTAAATTCCCACTTTTTTCCTGAAAATCTGTAGATCTATAGTTCTCACTCCTATTGGTAAACATGGGTTAACATATAATTCTGAACAATCTGCTCCTTCCCAAGCTGAAGGATTGAAGTCTTTCCTCTCTCATCCTCTTGAGCCACCCTTTCTTCTCTGAAAATGGGCTCTGGGAAAACTCCATAAAGGAGAGCAGCATTTTATCCCCCCTCTAAAATATTAGGCATTTTAAGTGTGTCCATTTCTTGCTTTACATGACTCTTTCATACCTACATCTTCATCAGAATAGTCACACTATGAGAAATTCTGATGGTACTAAAAATGCCTTTAGGGTGACACCATACAATCTAAGAGGTTTGCATGGAATTTCTACCAGGCATATAAACGCAGAGGATGATTTGGGTTTGGATTTCCCTGAGGGTACAGGTCTTATCTTGTATTCAGTTAGTTTTGGAGGAATCCTGTCACAATGCAGAAACAGCCATCCTCTCTCCTGAATGCATGAGAAATATGAGATCCCAAACTCTCCTGTCTGACTTTTCCTTGCCTTCTTCTCTGTCTTTTCACCTAAGCTGTGGACCTGAAAACCAAACCATATGATCAGAAGGCCCACAACTGCCCTGTGCAAAATGACCTTTTTCCAACCTTCATCCACCAGCCATCCATCATGTGTCTAATTTGAGCAATGCTGGTGGCAGCCACCAAACTACACCAAGACTTGCCACCCACTGAATAGCAACAGACCTCAGCAGACATATTCCCACCCAGGCCAGTCATACATTTTCCATAAAAGCTATATAAGGAATGCCCCAGTCCTGGCAGAATTTAGGAGGTTTTAGGACAATGCACTGAAAACCAGACTTTAACTTTTGATCAACCCTGAAGCTGTCAAGCAGTAGGACTAGATGGTCATTACAGGTCTCTTTTGGCTGGACTATACTATACTATTCTATTCTATGCCATTCTTCCCAGTATCTCCTCCTTTTCCTAGAAGTGCACATCAAGGCAGACACACTGATGCACTAGGTACAGCTGCTGGGCATTCCTCATGCCTCTTCTGCCATTCAGCTCCCAGGGACTAACCTCGTGGAACTCCTCTCTACTTAGGCCATGGCAGAAACCAACCATGCAGCCTAGGGACCACCTTTATTAGCTGCTCCCTCTCTGGAGACCAGGGATAATTTCCATGAGGCCATGCAGTGAGGGCTGGGGACACAAACTCTGTTTTGGGGGATACAAGGGGTGGTTTCTGCAGCCACAACCTGGATAAAAGCCAAAGAGTAACCAGAGCCACGAGCTGGGCTGGCCAGTGCCAAAGGACTGCCATGGAAATACAAGCTTTGAAAAGTGGAGGTTACACTGGTAGGGTGGAAAGGTTGGTCATTCTCAGATCTAGAAAATTCAGATGTGTGCCCAAAGCAGAGCCAGGCAAGCAACAACTCCTCCAAATGGCAAAAA
>NW_005054497.1:964456-964986 GCF_000277835.1 Geospiza fortis | reverse complement strand
GCATGGACCTTCTGTTAAACACACTAATTTGTTGTGTTTATATGGGATACAAAATGCATTTCAGCTAAAGGATTAAACTTCCAATCCATCCAGATCCCTGTGCAAGGGCTCTTCTCCCTCATGAGAGTCAACACTCTGGTGACTGCCTGCCAGACATTTATAGCCTCAGTCATTTCAGCCCTTTGATAGCTCTGCCCTCCAGTCAGTTCTTCACCCAGTGTAATGTCCCCCTGTTCATCTTGCACAACATCTGGATGAGTTGTTCAGAACGATGCTGTGATGGATAGTGTAAAAAGAGTTACTTAAAATACAGAAAAACTACCTCCGCTGCTGTCCCTTCATCCACTAGGCAGGTGACCTAATCACAGAAGGATATTAAATTAATTAAACAAAACTTTCCCCTTGTGAACCAATGTTGGCTGTGTCTGATGATTGCCTTTTTTCTTTATATGTCTTCCAGCAACACCCATTATGAAGGTCTCCATAACTTTTCCAGGTACTGAGGTTAGTCTGCAGATTTTGTGTCTTTC
>NW_005054497.1:905101-964420 GCF_000277835.1 Geospiza fortis | reverse complement strand
GGCAGGAATCTTCCCAGACTCCCAAGACATTTGTTAGATGATTGAGAGAGAGATGATTGAGAGATCCACAAACTCCATTACTCTGGAATGAAGCCCATCAAAACTCCATGGACTTGTAAACATTCAGCTGATACTGCTGGTCTCTTACAAATTCATTATCCACAAAAGGAAAGTCACTGCTTCCATACTCATGGTCCTCTGGCTCAGGTCTATCAGTATTATTAGAGAATGAGACAATTGAAAGCATTGACTGTCTTTGCTTTTTCTTTATGCCTATTAGTCAGGTGCCCATCTTCAGCAAGAATCTTGTCTGAGCAATAGATAATAGGCACCACGATGCCTGCTTTGCCTTCTGTGTCTCTGATCCTCACCCAGAGGCTCTCAATCACACCATCCCTAACATTAAGGGCTGTGCAGTCAAACACAGACATTGCAATTCCTACACCTCATGTGCCCTATCTATCCCTCCTGAAGAGCCCAAAGCCCTTCATCCCATTTGCTTACCTCACTTTGTGGGACGATTCTCAGGTCTTGTTTAAAATCCTGGTAAATCTCCTTTCCCTTTAGGATTTAGCACTTTGGGTACTGAAAGAGTAAGGAGTAATATTATTCTTCTAATTTTGTACACGGATGCTAAAATTGGTGCGTACATTCAGACTATGTAAAAAAGGCCGTTTACAACATATACATTTATTTCATTGTGGTGATGTCAGAGGAGAAAAAAAAAGGGGATTGTTCCCTCTGTATGAACTCCACAGAGATGTAGAGACCAACCTGCTATGGTGAGATCTACTTGGAATGAAGCTCTGAATTGTTTCATGCTCTTTACTCTATTTCCCCCTTGCACTTTAATAGTTCTTTTCCTCCTTTGGGACAGGAAAACACCTGTTCTATTACATGTCCTATCAGAACTCAAGTCTGTGTGAAGGAAAAGTTAAAAATTTTACCTCTTTCATCTCAGGAATAAGGACCTGTGTCAGGACTTAGGTCCCTCAGATTTGTTGTTCTGTTTCATGCATGCTTTCCAAAATTTGGTGATGAGGGCCCAAAACTCAGCATTGTGCCCCAGTGAGGTGTGAAAATCTTGGCAGTCTTTCCACTCCTCTCCCCTAAGTTGACCCACTGTACTATTGTGGGTCATATCCTCTGCATGTTGTGGATCACAGAAGCCACCAGTCTATGATAGGAACTGAACTTTATCAAGGCAGATTTGGGGTTTTTTTCCCATTGGCTGCATTCAAATCCTATATACATTTCTTTGCCTCCAAAAAAACAGAGGTATCTTGGATTAAAGGGCAATTCTCCATATAATACAAGAAGGCTCTCAATAAGAAAGTTTCTTATCTTAAAGAGATAATTGGTGAAATATATACTGTTATAGTACCCATCAGCACTGCCAGATGTCAGTCATTTCCATTACAAACCGGAGTACTGAAAATAAACTAGAATTAGGCTGTTATGTCCTTTGTATTGAAGCCAGTTCCAGCACAGAATGTATCAACTCATGTACATTATTTTCTTAACTGAATTTGATCTCAACATACTCAAATGAACAGAGTTGAAATGATGGTGGATACAAACAAAACTAGAAAAAAAGTAGCTCTAAAGCCAGGGAAAAATTGTTCTGGCTATTCTGGCTATTCATATTCTCAAGAAATGTCTGTTCAAACTAGTCAGGTTCACATCATATCATTAGATGTTTTAGATTGAGTGAACCTGTCTTATAAATAGTACTTCTTATATTTTAGGTTGGCAGGATGAAGACTGAGGGGAGATAACTCTCTGTAATGACAGCAGAGCAGTATAAGCCAGAAGAGAGGAAGCTGAGGTATATCTGTTGGGTTAGTATATAAAACCCAGTTTTGTAAAGTTGCAGTGAGATTTACATACATTTACTTTAGCAATTATGTCAGTAGAGAGTTTCTGGATCACTGATGCTGTCATAGTTGAATGTTGCAAATTTGCTCTTTCAGAGACTTGTGCCATTGGAAAGCCATGCCAGGACACCCCGACTTTCAATATCCAATTTCCAGCCAAACTCTTTTATGGTCAGCTGTTCTCAATTTTATTTTAGGCTAAACAACAATTTTTCCTCATTGCTCTTTGTTCCTCTCATGTAAGCAGACAGTAATTCCAGCCTCTTCACGGATGACTTTTTGCAAGACCCTGTAAATGCTGTCCTCACAGTTCCCTCTCCAAAGGTGTTTATTAGTCTGGGCACACTATCTGTCCTGCCCTCCTGTTCTCATGGGTATCTACGGCCACATGCAATATTTCCTATGAAGTTGCACTGATGCTTTGCCCAGGATATTGCTTTTACTTCCTCTGCTGGAAACTGATCACCTGATGTGAACCTAAGCTGTATTTCCCTGTATTTTCTGTTTTCACAGACTACCACATGAGTATTCATAAGTAATCCTGTCTGTCATTAATTGTCACTATTATTTGTCCTCAGCATCATGTTCCAAGAGAGTTTTCAGGCACTAGGAAAGCTAAATTCTGGAATAGACTCAACCCCTACAATGGGGTGGGAAGCAAAAATGCTAACTAGTTTTAAAACTCAGCCTGATAAATGAAGAGGAATATGCAATATGACTGCCTGAAATATCAGGAGTCTGGACCTCATGATCTGTGAGGACCTTCCCTATCCCAAGTCCAGAATTACTAAATATAATATAATATACCATAAAGTCACTGAAAATCTCTAGCTAATCACTCACATGCCAATAGTATTTTAGGTAGAATTTTGAAAAGCAAGAACAAGATGAGCATCTAAGTCCCTTCAGCCCCTATAGAAATCTCAAGATGCTTTTTAATTATACTTATTTCTATTTCCAGTATTGGCTACAGAACTACATTCATATAGAAAGTTCTTGTTTCCTGGCATTTGTACACTGAATGGGCATGACAGAAAGTCAGACAAAAAATCACTATCTATGTTTTAAACACTCAGAAGTTAGAAGAAATGAGATATTTGAAATTCTGCAGAGTTGCAAAAGCCAGAAACTGATCTCAACACTCCCAATCCTCCCTGCAACGCCTAATTTGTGTGAACATCTTTCCTGTGTAGTGCATCCACTGCTGAGTGAGTCAGAGGAGACTGAATCAGGAAACACATTTTCCATTTAGATCTGAAACCACTTGGCTCCAAGGTAGTCAATCTCCATTGCATAAAGCAGACATAGAAAACAAGAACAGTCCTGAGGAAGTTGTCTTCTGTATTCCCCATTTTTCCTGCTATTCCTCAGTTGTCTCATTATTCCATTAGAATAAAATAGTTACTATAATGAAAGCACCATTTAGGACAGCATTTTCTAAAAAGCCTATGTAAGTGCTCAAACATTATTTTGAGAAGTAAAGCATATATGACTCAATCCAGTGAAGATACTGAAAACATTAATTATAACATAAATAAAATAAAATGAGAAAATGCAATACAAACTCAGAACCAAACACTGCTCTCTACCTGTTCAGTCCCTACCTGCCTTCCCTGGGCACCTGTGGTTGATTTTCAAGTTTCTCAGTTTCATGTATAACTCCTGGAGGATCACAATATTGGTGATGTCTGCCACATCCCTGTGCTCATCTGGGCTTCAAATATTAAGTATTTGACCCTCTCCTTGAGGTGGAGAGGACTGAGATGCCCAGATCCCACCTATATACACACCAGCAATATAAGGCTGTACAAGAAATAAACAATTTCCATGGCAACCTAGGGGTTACAATAATCAGGATGGTGATCCAAAAACACAGTATAAATATTACAGACCTAAACTCAAATCCCTGCTCTGACTGAGGCAACATGTGTGCCCCACCTCATCCCAGAGCTTCCCAGATATCCCAAAAGGGGACATTTTCTTTCTTCAGATGGTCAGTTTAATAAAAAATCCTAATCCTTCAATTGCAAACTGCAAGACCAAAACTTGGCCTCTGTGATAAGGATTGTCTGTGTATTATCCAGCAAGCAGTTCAGCATGGTGCTTACATTTCATTGTACATATGATCCCAAATTACTCCTGAAAACAGAACTTGAATGTTTTTGACAATTCTGTCTTCTTTTAGCTACTTAAAAGATTTTTTAATTCAACTAAAAGTCTTTACTTATTGTGGCAGTGAGTTCCACAGATTAACTATATATGACATAAAAGGGCATTTTCTCTACCATTTTTAAATTTATTGCCTTTTAATTTAATTAGGTATCCTCCTGTGTCTCTTTCATAAGACAGGATAAATAGAAGCACCTGCTGACCTTCTTTATGCCATACATTATTTTATATACCTTTGTCATGTCACTTCTTGTTAGCCTCTTTACTAAACTAAATAGCTGGAATCTTTTTAATCTCTCCTATTAAATTATACTTTCCAACCTGTAATCATTTGCTTTGCCCTTTCTGAAAAGTTCTTGGATATTCAGATCTCTCTAGGTAATCATTTAAAAGTAACATATAATTTACAATAATTTAATCTTTAGGAAGTCTTACACTGTTTACACAACTAGGTTCCTTCTATGATCTATCCTTTCTACACTAGTGCAGATTTATCAGGAAAATAATGCCTCTAAGAATGGTCTTTGTTGGCAGCAATATTTGCAAACATGAGAGACTAAGCTCAGCTTCAAACGGTTTATGTATTTGGGGCAACACTTCGGGGTGTAGCCCAGCTCAGGTCTGGTTTTACATTCACAATTAATTTGAGAGTGTAGTCAAATCCATCCCACATGCGCCTCTGCAACACTGATGCTTGGAGTGTACTTCAGGTGACCTCAGTAGACCTTCGCATAGCACCTTCTGCCAAGTTTCTTCTCAGTGAGTGCAGGCTGGTGACTTCATTTCCTCTTGATGGAGGTGAGCCCCAACCAGCAGCTTGCAATGGGAAGTCCCAGTACTCGGCACAAGCAACCGATCCTGCACTCCCAGCTCAGGTTCCTGCTGTTGATTGAAACTAGAAGAGATAATCTCCAGTTTCAATATCTCTGAGCAATCACATTTGTTAAACAGATAGAAATTTGTGCAAGCATTGAATGGATGTCTTGGTCTATCATCAGTGACAAAATGCCACGTGCAGTTCAGGAGCTTGAGAGTTGTCAGAGCTTTTGCATCTCTTCCAAATATTTTTTGGTTCACAATACCATTTTTAGCAGGCAGGTAGACTAGGTGAGTTGCTAGCTCCAATGCAAAATAATTTCTACCGCCAGGACACAGCAGAACAAAACAAAGGTGTTCTCTGATGTAGTTCAACAGGGGCATTAGGAGGAATTAACGCCAGGTATCATAATCCCTTATCTGCATTTAGACAGCATCCATTCTGCACCCCAGAAAGGTCTCACTGCTATCATTACATTTGGTTTAGGGTTCAGACTCTATTCTTGGACACCAAGATTTAAACATTACAATCCTTATGTCCATTTGACTCATAAAGGCATTTCCCTTTAATCTTCTTTACACCTCCTCTGCTTTTTCAGGGCCTGATAGTTGTGCCACACCAGAGCACCCAAGCTGCTGGGCCCAGAGAGAGGAACTCCATCATTGCACTAAATATTTAAGCTTTGCTAATGGTGAGCAGTCACAATGCCTGTTCATCCCACACCAACAGCTCCTGCTCTGCAGGTGTTAGAAAGAAAATTTGTGAAAACTTTCCCTCTCTTTTTTCCTTAAACAGAAAGACATGCTTTTTCCACACACACAAAAAGCTGAAACCTCTGGTTTTACTTCAGTTGCCTAACACCAGGCACCCTAATATCACTGGAGATGCCATATAGGTAGTGGCAAAACCCATGGCAGTTTGAGAGATGCAACAGAAACTATGACAGACCCTGATCTTTCTGAACAGTACCTTGACACCAGCTGCTGTTGCCCAAGGTAGCTCAAGTGGCATTTATTAGGCACTCACATTGAGCTTTGCTCTTAAATCTAAGTCCTAAAGCTTGATTTAGGACCAAAAAATATATTTTGTGGAAAGTGACTGACTATTCACAATCCAGCTATCTTCAGACTCGGCATGTTAAATAACATCTGAACCCAAAGACTGCTTTCTGAGCACAAAACCCACAGGAAAAGAAAAATAAAGAAATAGCTCAATCTCACTTGTGCGGTGTTTCTAAAGTGAGAGCGCTCCCGAAATTGTGTAGGAAAACAGAGCCATCTACAGGGGAAACTGTTCTTGCTTGGCAAGAAAAGAGATCTGATCTGAAGCAACATATGACCCTATGCAGCCAAGACAAAGGTGGGACCAGACAAACCCACTGTTGCCAGCAGAGTGAGGAAGAGTACAGAAATATCTTCTGTATAATATAAGTTTTTTGAATCAGGTTTCTCTGGCTCTCTTCTTTCATAGTTTCTAGCAAATCATCTCCATGAGCATCGAAGCAAAGCTACCAGTAACTTAGTTTCCCAGTGACTACCTCCTCACATTCCAGTTACTAGTAATGGCTGGAAGTGCCTTTTACTGGTACAGACCTTGCACACTCACCCAGGAGAGAGGCTACAAGACAAAACAGGCTACTAGACAAAACTAGTGCAACATCTGAGGCTGCAGTCCCACACCATCTTTTGATTCCCAGCTCCTTTCCATCAGCACTCTGCCCCTCAGTTACCTGAACATGCCCTTGCTATATCAGAGACATCCAAGCTGCACACAACATAGCTGGCTACAGAAGATGTAAAACAACTTATCCTTCCTGCTGTACAACGGAAAACAAAAATGACTGGCACTTTTTTTGGTATTAATGGTGTGTGTTCAGTTCCCTGCTTGTGACAAAAGCAACCAGTAGCTACAAGTTTGAAGTCTCACCAACACCATGGGGAATGGCTCCTTATTGCCTTTTTGGCTCCATGGAAAAAGATCTCAGGGCTGAAATCTTCTTAATTGATTTTCCTATTGTTTGACTGGGCCACTACATGTCTGCAACCAGAGAGACAGAAAGGAAGGAAAAGAAGTCTTGGCTGAAAACAGTGCATGATTGGCTTAGGGTATCTGGAAGACTTAAAAAACTGTAGCAGAGCAGCTGCTTAAAATACTCCAGTAGGAAATGCAAGGTCTTCATTGTCAGGGATAGCTACAACTTTGGGAAAGAGCTCTAAGACTTTCCCCATGGCCAGATGATAAAAAATGGGGTTTTTAATGTTAACACAGGAACCTCCACACTTAGCTGGATTAAGTCAATTAAATGGCACGAAATCAATCTTTCTTTAAATACTTAAAAGCAGAGCAAAAATTAGGTTGAGCAAACCCACCCTAATTGATTTCCATTTCTGTAATGACTGATTTATGTGATATATAAAGTCCAGTTTCATATCTAGTCGGACTTCTAAATGTTTGTATGTTCTTACTTATTCAATCATTCTCTTGTAGGATTATTATTTTAAACTCATCCAGACTTGAGCTTTTTGAGTTATTAGAAAAAAATTATACAGACTTACCTTTGGCAGAATTTAATAATAGTTTTAATTCAATTAAATCTAATTGAATTACTTTAAATGCATCCTGCAATTTTATAGGTACTGACTGAGCTATACAGTCAATGGAACAAAGTCATCAGTGTAACAGTATAGCTTTGAGTTTTAATATTGTTGATTTAGGTCATAATACAGGAAACTAGGACTTTTGTGGGTAGAAAAGATTTCCTTTGGCCTAGATAGTCTCATTTCTGTGTCAAAAAGAACAATGGCTGTGCCTTGTACTTCACAGCTTCCATCTGGCTCAGATATCACACACAGAGGAGATACCAAGCAATGACCCCTCATGAGGTGGCTGTTGACTTCAGTGGGAGCTGGATGGTGTGGCAGGGTAAGAAAGGAGTATCATGCATATGAGTTGTCTGGAGCCCTGCTAGCACAGGACAGCTTGGGCCTGCCACTCTCCCTGGCCAATTATATCTGAAGACAAAACTAATGCAAGATATTTTGAAACATTTTTGAAAAAAAATTAATTGCTCTTTCTTCTGTTTTAACAATGAGTTTAAATGAAAAACACATGGCAATCAATTAGGCAGGGACTGTAAGCTCTCCCAGACAAGGGCTGTTCTTATTGTGTATACATACAGAGTGAGATATGTTTCTGTTAATTTTAACCATCTAGGAGCTGTGTCTACTCTAAAGCAGTTGCCCAGGCATCTGCTGAGCTCTTTGCAGAGAGTCCTTGCTAAGCAATCCACTCTATCTACCTTTGAGTACACATCCTTTAGGACTATGGAAAAGTTTTGCTTCAACTCACATTTATTCCTTTCCTCATACAACTAAAAGTACAGTTTTAACCCCATCTCTTTGCTTTGCCACCCACTCAGCCCCAGTCACTCAGTCTCAGTGGGCAGAGAGCAGAGGATCTCCCCTGTGAGGATGGCTATTACTCCAGCTATTACCCCTCTTGGTTAAAATCAGTTCTCCTAAAGAGGGAAGAGGGGAAAGAGGGAAGTGGGAAGAGAGCCTCTGGGACTAACTAAAAGGGGAGTCAGTTATGGAGGAAGAACACTGCAAGTAAGGAAGATTCAGATGTTAGAAGACAAGCAAGGATCTCTAAAAGAGGAATGGTACCTGGAAAAGAAAAAGATATTTTGTGGAAATATGGTGCAAAATCAGATCTTACAAAAAGCCATGGCTGAAAGAAGTGCACTTGTGTAAAGTTTGGCAAGTGGGTTAATCACTGAGCTTTTACACATGCATTTAAGTCATTTTTGTTCCTATTCTCTGATAAAAGTGAGCAGCAGCTATTTTAGTCACCACAATATTATTTCATGGCCAGAAATCTCCACTGGAGAAAAGGTCAGATGGCTTGAAAGGCACAAATGAGTGAAAGAAGTCAATAAAGCAATATTAAATACCAACAGCTGTTTCACTCAGTATCCTAAACTTGGTTAAGGCATCCAACTTCCCTTGACTGTTACTTTTTTCCTAAAGGGATAAATATAAACCCAACTTAAATTTCTCATTTTTTATAGGATGCTGTGACATTTTCAGCTGATTGTAAAATATTTATGCAGGGAGAAACTCACAGCAGACAGGCTTGATACTTGACTCCGAATTTCTACGAGAAGAATACGTAACTCTTTCAGGTAATAGGAAGATAAAACAAGTATGTGGTTAATCAGCTAAATTAGAAAATAAAAAGGAAAAACATAAAAATAGAAGTAAGTTACAAGGCACATTGTCTTCATAAGAGCATAAGTGTACATTTGGGATAAGTGCAGGAACGGGACTTGTCTCAAGGATACTTCCTAGTAAGAGAAGGAGAGGAAAGAAGTAATCTAAGGGATTATCTGCACCAGATAAAAGCTCTTGGATAAACTCCCATGCCTATTAACAGCTCATCTCCAAGAAAACATAGTGGAGCCCACAGATAGGGCAAAAATGTGTGTTTACCTCATATAAAATTTTCTCCCAGGCTCTTCCAGTAAAAGGAGAAATAAATGAAGGAATCTGTGGGGGAGAGATCTGCAGGGTTTCCCATCTTCCACCTTAAGCTTCAATTGTTCCTTCTGCCCTGAACTCTGCAAGCCCAAGTCATGCTCTCCACATTCATGCTTTGTGTAAAAGCAGAAGGGGAAATTTACTCACAGTGTACCCAGGGAAGGTTGTCAGTGCTGGGGGAAGAAACTGGGAGACAATATTTTCTGCTTCTCCGTGACTGGCCCACATAATGGCTTGCTCTGGCTCTGAGTCTCAGGTTTTTCAAAATGCCCAGTGAACTCTTTGGTCTGACATAAAAATCTAACTTTCATTGCTGGCAATTCAACTGCACAGCCCTGAGGAGACCCCTCTACGTTGCAGCCTGAGCTCACATCTGGCTCCATACACCAAATTTGTTGTGAGCTCAGCAGGACTGCCACAGATCCTCACTGGCCCTCTGAGGGGCAAGGAGAGGAAGAAAAGTCATAAAGGCATGAGGGGAGGTTTCTCCAAGAGTTCTCTCAACAGGATTCTCCTCCAGGATTCCCCTCTTCTGAGTATGTTAACACAAAGTGGCATAGTAAGGATCTAGACATACAACATTTGCCTACCAGCCACTTTCCTTGCCACACCAGTCACTGTGCTCAGGGGGCATCCACAAAGCCAAGTACCATAGGGACAAATGCTGATTGCTAAGCATACTTAAAAGGACAAAAACTCAGCTGGGATGAATGAGTACAGCTTTGACAAAGTATGTGAGTCTCTCTGGATGCAGCACTTTATAATTTTAATGCTACAGCTCAGGCAGAGATTGGGATGGGGAGATGCACTTCTCTACTACCTTGTCCTACTGAACAGCTGGGTGTGCAGCAGCCATACAGCATTTATTTCACACTCAAGTAGTGCCTGCTAGCCAGGATGGAAACTTCACATTTAGTTTAAGCTTTGTTTCATATGACTTCAATAGCAGGTTTATGGCATAACATTTCCTTTAGGGTTTTCCTTGTGTTTCCCTGGTGCCTTGAATCAAATACTCACTTCAGGCAAAATGGGAGAATTAGTCACCTATTGATGTCAAATGGGTCTGCATGGGACACCTAAATGCCATTTTTGTGACTAAGCTACAGCTATTTCTAAGAGTAAAATTAAATAACACCAGTGCCTATGTATGCAAGCAACAATTCTTGACCTGCTTTGACTGGTCTGTCTTCCTGATCAAAGAAATTTCCTGAAATTTTTTCAGTGTCATGGGTAGAGATCAACCCTTTGTCCTAATATACTTTGGTATAGGCCTATCAACAAGTCACTTTTTTTTGTTCCAATACTTAGAGGTTCCTGCTCAGGGTACAAGGGAAAAAGAAAAAAAAATTCCAGTGCAAATCGTGGACCTTGAGAGTCTATGGACAATGTAATTCTTAAACAGTAGATCTCATTCAATTAGTCATATTGTTCTCTAAGGAAAACATACAAGTTTGAGGAACTCCCTGAAGGCAACTCAGGCTTTATGTGTTCTCTTCCAGTTAGTACAGTCTTAATGTATACAGAAAGTCATGCTATTTGTTGATCAGATACATAAATCATATTTAGATCAGACTGCATAATGAGATGAATTCAAATCACAGTTGATACATTCAAATCACAGCACCACTTTTGTCTGTTGAGACTTCAGGCCAGACTTCTCTCCTTCATTTTTTTCGTAGTGTGCTCTCAGAATTTATTGAAACCTCAACATTTCCTGAGAGCACCAAGGAAAAAAATATTGTATTTCTAGACAGCTACTCGTTTGCCAGTATACTAGGATTTTCTATTGATTTTCTGTCCTCAGCTGCTAATGTGGTGCACTTCTATCTAGTTTTCTCCTCACAGGTCACTGAGATTTATGGCTGACCCAAAGGAGATGAAACCAGACTGCTGAATTGCCCCTGCCAGAGGCCACCTGCTGCTGACCCACACTGGGTCACACACATCTCCCTGAACACTCCAGGCCACACCAAAAGCTCCACTGAATATTTTGCTCCTTGTGTGAGAAAGCTTGGATTATTCTTCCCATATTTACAAGCTAGCTAATTCACTTCCTCCCCACTCTAATGAAATTTTAACTGTTACATAAAATACACTGCATCCTCCCCACTCTAATGAAATTTTAACTTAACTGTTACATAAAATACACTGCGTCTGAATAAATGATCTGTTGAGAAAAGGCAGGGCCTTCACCAAAACATTACTTAGCAAGGCACTGCGCAGCAAGATGTCTCCAAACTGAATGATCATTGAACTTTCATTACTCTTTCCTAGGACAAAAAGGTCCCTGTATATTTGAAGAGATTTTCATTGAATATTTCAAAATAGGAAATAGGAATGGGTTAATGTTAGAATGATAAAACCTGCAGCTGAGCCTGGGAAGGGATGGAACGTAAGAGACACACAAAAGAAAGGAAGAGCTGAGGTTAGGAACTTCATCTGAGATATAGAGAGAGTTTGGGATGAAGGGGATGAAGTGGGACAAAATGGCCTACATACAACTGAAGCTAAGGATTAGGGTTCCCAGTGAATAAACTACCAGCAACAGTGCTGAAGTGCCTGCAAAAGTATCCCAAAAAATCATTAAGAGCTCATACTGGCACTCTCATTTGTCTCAGTGAGTTAGTGTCCTGGCTTGTGAAACAGCCTAGGACTTGGGTTTGGGCTAACAGAAAGTCTAGGACTGCAGCCAGTGTGGGGCCAGAAAGGGGCTTTTCAAAGAAATTGAGGGCTGCAAAATGAACTGCTGCATAAGAAAAACATTATGCAAAATTTTGCTACCAGGATCCAGAATAATATTTTCAGTAAGATCATACAAAATCCTTAGACAGGGACTCAGTATTGTAATGCCTTCCTTTTCTTTGGCCACCTTCAGTTGATCTTGAAGAGGGTTGAACCCATCACACATTTCCCACATTGAACTATGGAAATACTTGTCCTGAAAAATATTGAGATATAATGATTAAATCCTTGTGTGTACTGTGAAAAAAAAGTCTATTGAAGATGATTAAATACACAGATACATCAGCCAATTTAAAAATTAAGAAAAGAAAAGCAAACCAAAATCAAACCAAAACAAAAACTTCCCTGAAAAATGTGAGCTGAAAATATAAGCTGAGATAGTATGTGAAGGAAGTATCAATCTTTTCATCCTAAGATCATATTCAGATAAGGGGATAGAAATTAGTCCCATGGTTGCCAGAACAGCTCCCACCTAGCTCTTCCCTGTGCTGTGGACAGCCTGGGCAGGAGCAGTGTGGGCAAAAAGTCTCAGGACTTGATGAGGCCAGCAATGATGGGAGGCTGTAAACTGAAATAGTAAGGGGAGGAGCACAGCTGAACCTCAATGAAGTTTTGAGAAGCTGGAACAGAGGTTGCTCCCCTGCAAATACAGACACGTGGGTATCCCCACACACAGTTATTGTCAGAAGAATTGGGGAGCCACTTTCCTGTGGCATGAACCCAGCAGTAAGCACAGTATGGCTTATGGTCACCCTGGACACAGGAGAAGCATTGGCAGTGAACCCCTGTGATTTGGTTCTGCTGAGACATTTTGAACCCATTATGTCTGAACGGGTCCTAAATGTCCCCAAACATGTTCGCATTATCCTTAATTAAATTAGCTTATTGAGATTATCAATGAGAAAACATCATACAATTAAAACATTTGCACACAATCAATTTTAATTTTATTCACTACAGTCGCCTGTGCCAAACCAGATGCCTTCTAGCCCGAGGTAAGTGAAGGAAAAGCAATTTTTAAACCCCTCACTTACTGAAGTTTGATCTGATCGAGTAGTAGTGACGCAGTCGGTTGGGTTGTTTGGTTTTGATTCCCCCCCTTCGCCACCTAGCGCTGACGGCGGGAACGGCCGCTCCATCCCTCGGGATTCTCCCGGCATCGGCTCTGAGTCCCCAGGGCTCTGCAGAACCTGGCTACCACCAGCATCGGCACATCCGAGCCGCACCTGTGCCTCCCCGGCGAGTATTTCCGTCATCATCTCACACTGCCTGCTCGAGGTCATCGATCAAAGGTGGCTTCAGAGCCCATCACAAATGACCGGTAAAACACCCATCAGCTTTAACCTCCATGGCCAAGATTGAAGTAGAATGTTTGCTTCACATTCCCCTTGGATTTACATCATCAGGACATACCGTAACTGTCTTCTGCCCAAAACTTGCTGGGGAAAGGGGATTAGGTTCCCCATTCTCAGCCAGAACACAAACTTGCCTTGCAAGTTTTTTCCTAGCTCAGGTCTCCCAGGTGAGGCTTTGGGCAGAAAAAGCCCAGTCCACTGCTTTCTTGAAGGATGCAACCAGCAGGAAGGTGGTAGCACAGTGCCTGATTTTCATCCAGGGCTTGTTTAACCTAAGGAGGCCTTCATAGTCAGCACAGGCCAAGATTAAGTCTCTGAGCACCAGGTCATGGTCCTGCTTTACCTCCAGGTCAGTGGGTGTACTGTGCTCCTCCACAAACCAAAAGCAGAGGATGACTGCCCCTAGAAACCTTGTAAGCTGCAAGCTCTGACCCTCTCCTGACACATGGATGTGAATTGGGCAGGGAAGGTGAGTGAGGCTCAGGGCCCTGCTGCTCAGGAGACACTCCATAGGCTGGAGCTTCATCACCAGCCAGAGCATCCAGCAAGGTTGGAAAAAAGCACCACACCCAACTCATGGGTACTGACTCACAGGAGGCAGCACCAGGCTGAGAATCCAGCTGGAAAGCAGACCTCCCTGCAGCCCTGGGCCAGGAACCTCTGACCTCCTATCTTCTGGGTGAATACTTTTATTATCAGCTTGAATACAAACAAGAAAGAGACCAGATTCTCTGGTGTTTACATCTTGAAAGAACAGCTAGCCATCAGCACCCTGCCCAGTTTATGTGCACATTTGAAGGTAAAATAACTTACATGATCTGTTCAGGCTTAGGTTGTTTCTGCCTCTCAGACTGATGGGTGTTTCCACCTACCCAGAAACAATTTCTATGTACCTGTGAACCTCTGGATTAAAACCTGAGGCTCTTACACATTTCCAATACCTTCAAATTCGAGCAGGAGATGACAGGTTTCTGCATATGGAGAGATTCAACTCCTTTTTCTTGCCTCAGTGATTAAGCAGAGCCTTGTTTCATCTTGCTTAATCAAAAACAGCTTAATCTTGCTTAATCAAACCTACAGTAGGACATGAGAATTCTGGCTCAAGTGATCACACAATTTTTGCAAGGCTTGCTCTAAATCTAAGATCTGTGTGCCACTTTTGTATTCATATCCAGCCTGTCTCTCTTTAAATACAAATACTTATTTACTCTCTGTTCTCCCATTTACGGTTGAAGACTTTTAATCTCCCTTGCTCTGTCTCCAAATCCTTCCTGTGAAACTGATCACTGCAAAAATAGCAGTAATTGATAGCAGGTGTTTCAGATGTGTTTACTGCTCTGAGGCACCACTTGCTTCATATCTTGCCATATCATTCTCTCTTCCAACATCATGAACTTATGCTCCCTGATCCTGAATGACTGTACAAGAAGATTGATTTAGAGATGGATTAGTTTGCAAGTATTCATCACTTCTCTTAATAATCAAAGAAACTCAATAGATGTGAGCATTGAGGAAGCCAATACTAATACAATTTTTTCTTCCTTGGGTTCAGAGCAAGGTTTTTCTTTCAATAAATTTTAAGGATTTTAGTGTTTCAATTTCTAATTCTCTTCCCGTGCTCTGAACAAAATTACACATATTGCAAAAATCAACAATAGCCCAAATGTACTCAGGTCTGTTGTAGATTGTCAGAATTATTCCACACTGTATAAGCTGTCCGGCTGCTCTGCCTGCTCTGTGCTGTATCCTCCTATACTCAGGGAAAAATAAAGCATATGGCAACAAAAGAGTAAGATCATCCAGGAAATGTATCTTGCCAGGATTCAAGTTGGATGGACATAAAGCATGAGTCTGAAGAGAGAAATTAGGTCTGCAACAGTCCTCCAGAAGCTCTGTGTAGCAAGATCAAGAGGGCGTAAGAGAGAGGAACTATTAATTTTGGTAGCATCAGCTAACACCTTCCAGGTTGTCCCACTTCTCTCAGATTGAAATCACCTTGTATCCATATATGACATAATCTGGGTTCCATGGCTCCAGACCATATGCTAACCCCATATTTCTTTCTTGACCTGAAGTGTGGACCAGGGTCTTAGCTCACGTGCAATTCCAAACCCTAGATGAAACTCATCACTGGCCTTTCCCTGCTCAGTATCCCCTTTATTTGCTGTCATGAACATATTGGTATTTCCCTGATGAGGGAGGAAAAGGCTATTATTCCTTTCTTTGTTTTCTTTTGAATCCAGGAAGGGAATAAATTCAAGGAGATATTGCTAAAATTGCCAAATAGTTTTGCTAACTGACAGTATCCTATTCCAGCCATGATCCAAACCATCAGCAAACCATAACATTGCACATTTCGATGCCAATACCTTTAAACTGCGGCTATCATGTCCCTGCAATTCTGATTCCTGCTCTCTCACTGGAGAGTGATGCACTGGGGAATGCACCGCAAGCAACAATCTGAAACTGAGATTCAGGTTTAGTGCTGCCTTTTGTCTATGTCTGAAGAGTCCACAGGTTAAAAGGGCAGAAAAGTTGTCCTTGATAGCACAAAACTCATGTTTTTTAAACATCAAAAGCAGCCATTGACCTGCCCTGGTATTTGGAATACCTCAAACACCAACTATAGCAATTCATTACTACAAGCAGCAGGAACACGATCTGAAATCAGTGCAATCACACACTGAGCTATAATAGCAACAAACCCTCTGCAAGCAGACCACAGAAATATTAACTCTTCCTTACTGCCTGTCTAGGATGGCAAGGACAAAAAATTCAGAAGTTAAAACTCAGTTGTTTTCTATCCAGTCCATAGTGTGACCCCCATTTGGGTCAGTCATATTCTTCAGGTTGCTTGGAAAATGGACCAGATAAGCTGGCAGGAGCTCCATCTTCTAATGTTTCATATAATCCACTGACTGACACACACAGTGTAGCTTTTCCATGCCCCCCTTCCCCAGAAGTTTTGCTTTATGGGTCTGATCACCAGCAGTGCAGCAGGGTAGCACAAGCCACAGCACAACCACAGATCTGGGAACAGACTAGGTTTCATGGGACAGAGTATAAAGGACGGATTACTTAAGCAACAAGGATCAGGACTGAGGAGGTATAATTAAATTCATAAATATAAATGCCAAACACACTCATGAGAGTGCCTGTCTTTACAGCCAAGGTACAAATGCTTCATGTATGCATCAAATTCAGTACTCTCAAGAATAGTATCTTTTCTCCAGCTTGAACTAAGGAAATCTCTGGTTCAGTTGGAGCTTGGTTCACATCCAAAGTGGTGCTGGAGCTGTCTGCTCTGCATCACATTTCCAGCTCCAATCTCTTCAGAATTGTAGAATCTGGAGAATTTTGATTGGAAATGTCAAAGCAAAACATTGTTTAAAAAAAAAATAGAAGAAGCTTTTAACTTTCAAGTGTTGACCTTTTCTCTGTTTTGAAATGGAAGTCAAAAATGTCATATTTAAAGTTTCTCCTTTCAGAAGAAAACCTGTATCAATAGTCAATGCTAACATTTTCTGACAAAGAAAAAATATTTCAGCTAGCCTGAAAGAGATGGGGTTTTACAGGGCCAAAATATTTCAACACCCTTTTCCTCTTTGGATGGAAAATGGGGCCTCCTTCCTCAGCCCTAGCCAGCCTAAAAGCACTTGGCAAACCTAAATTAATTCATCCTTTTGCTAGTGGGGGGAAGAAGAGGGGCAAAAGCTCTAAAGGGACACACTTACAATGAACTAGGGTGTCTGTTGATAGAACTACAGAGATGTGTTGTAGCTCCAAACCCAAAATGCCTGCCTGGGCACAGGTTCCTCCATGCAAGATGCCTGGCTGTGAACACCAGCGATATCCAGTGGCTGCATCTGTCTGTCCTTAGCATCCTCCCAGCACAGCAAACTCCTCCAGGCAGAGCAGAGCTGTAGCAGTTGGACAAAAATATTCCAGAGGCTGCCTGCCATAAAACATGCATTAAAATCTTAGTCTAGCAAATCTGCTTGTTTTGCAATTTGGTCATCCTGACTACATATCCAGTGGTTTTTCTTTAACCTCCTTTTCTAAAAGGGAAAGGAAGAAAAGAACAATCCCCAAGAAAAATGTTTATTTCATGAAGCCATCCAAGCTTTTAATTATCTTTCTTTTTCAGGGAAAACTAATAATGGCAAACCACAGAAAGATACACTACATGGTCTTGTCCTCTCTGATGTTACTGAGAGGAGAGGAACATGAAACTAAATAAAGATGTTTACTGACAGACTAATAAACAAATGGGCCCATTTTGATGTAACCTTGATGAATGGAGCATCCAGGTGTTTTCAATAATGGCAATAAGCACTACAACTCAAAGTATTTCTGATTCAAGTATAATGCATTATTAGGCCATTAGAGGCTGAGTATAGAGGGCCATTTGTGCTCAGCCCTATCAATAATGTTCCTTCCCAGCCTACATTTAGGCCAGGGGAATTAGTCATACGGATATTCTATTTAATAAAAACCTAAAGAAGACGCATCAAGAATCGCATTACATTTTAACAGGGTTACAGTAGTCCAGGAGGACCACAAGTTTAATTTTCATAAGAGCATTCATTCCTCAATTATGTCAAACATGAAAATGTAAATGGCAAATTTAATGCTAACAATATCCCTCAAAGCACATTGGCAGGTAGCAACCATTATGTTGAGTGAATGCTGGCTGCATAACAAGCAGCCCCAAACTAGACAGCAGGGGATTAAAATTGCCAAGCTGAGCTCCACTGACTACAGTTGCACGCTGCCGAAAACACCCTTTGTAATATGCATGGGAACTAAGGGTGGATTCTTTCCTCCCAAAGAATTTGCTGACTGTGCAGGAATCATGATTAATATTGGCCAAAGGTGATAGCCACGAGATGTGATAGGAGCCACCCTTTGAGTCCTTCCAAGCAATCACAAGGAGAAAAATTCATCCCCAGTGTAATTCCACCAAAGAAGAGGGATTTGCACCCACAGATGCACTTTGCTGGCTACTTTCTTTTAAACAGGAATGGCTAAACAGGGAGGAGCAAGAGCGGATGGAGGTTGGATGCTCACACCTGGTTTCAAGGATGCAATCTGCAGCTTTCCCAAATGATGCAAGGTGAAAAAGCAATTAAATTATTCTGCAGCTAAGCCAGAGGTGCCTCTGTAATATGTGAAGGAAACTTGTTGCTTTCAATCATCCACACCACAGTGAAATACAAATGAAGGGGATAACGTCATATGTTGCATCCTGCACCTTCTGAACATGACCCAAACCTCTGCCTTTGTGCAAGTGCTCGGCTTCATTGCCATGCCATGAGCAACCTGGGACTCCAGTCCTGTTTCCACGTAAAACAATAACATTGGGAGTCAGATGTGCAGTGCACAAAGTACCGATTCCCTACCACAGCCTTGAAGGGAAGACGCGTTCCTTAAAGCACACTGTGCTATTAAATGGTACTGCTGAATAAATGCAGCTCCTGCACTTTGGTGACATTCACAGTTCAGAAGAGTGAGTTGCATCCAGGCTCTGCAAAGCGAGCCATGGCAGGCAAGCTCTTTCCACTTAACATCCCTGCTCATGGAGCAAAAAGTAGGATTAGCACTGCAGTTCCTCTTACTAAGGTCTCTAAAAGTGTGTTTGTGCATTAACATCACACAGTGCTTATGGTTTTGTGTGTCCTCTTGTTTACATTAGGGCACATAAACAGATACAGGTGCATATCATACATTTAATGAAAATACTAATGTATGTTTTCACACCCATTAATTCAGCCTCATTGCATAGCAAGGAAGACTTTTCAACATTTGCCAATATTCATTCTATTAGCATTTATTCCACTTTTTGAGGTAGCAAATGCTACTTTCTCACTTCATCTACCTGACATCTCCAAACCTACTCAAAAAGCAAGGTTCCACTGAAGCTCAATGAGAACAGGATGGTTAACGACATCATGGTTTTCAGTAGCTCTTTTTTACATAGGTCTGAATCAAAGCTTGGGGGTTTTAGATTTCCTAAGTATCCCTAGGTTTTTTTCTTTATAAAACTTCTAAAATTTGTGTGCAGGAACATCTGAGGTACAGATCTGTATCCTTACAGAGCCATGCTACTAAAAGCCCAAATGCAGCAATGCTTTAGTTTAGGTGGGAAATCAGTAAATTGTTATCATGTGGCTTGGTTTATACCTAGACACTCATGACCAAAAATCATGTCAGGTAAACCTACTGGCCCCCCACTTGCTGCAAGATGGGATCTTACCCTACCCACCAGTGGGCAACAGTGCTGTGACAACTCAGCTGAATCCCCAGTATCTTCCAAGATATCTGGAAAAGAACTGGGGTCAGAAAGCACCAAAGAAACTTGGACTCTGCATACCATGGAAGTATATAGATATATATCTTGGTAGTTTTTCCTACTCATCTGCATCTTTACCTATTCTGGCTCTCTCTGTGTTTTTGTGGTTTTTTTTTTTTCCTTTTTTATTAGACAACATTAACTAAATCTCTCCATAGGCTTTTCTTTTACCCTCATTCCTTCAGCTTCTTGATGAAGTCTCTAAATCACTGGACTACTGCAATCAACAGAATCAACAGAACCTGCATTACCCTTAATCTCCCATCAGAGCAGTCATTCCTCAACAGTTCTCTCCTCCTGCCAAAACTCATTCTTCTACCTCTCCCTGTCAGGTGGATCTGTAGCACTGTGCTGCTAGAGTCAACCCTGCTCCCAAACCAAAATACTGGCATTAGATGCTTTTGGAATACGAAGGGATGAAGTGGGATTTCCCTAGTCAGATTCTGAAATGCCTACTTGTCTTTGTTTTCCACTGGCACTCTGGTTGTTGACAAATAAAACATGGATACTTTACCAACCAGCTTGTTGCCCACAGGGACCAGCAGCAACCCCCATCACACAAAGTAAGCTGTCTCATGAGAAAATTGTTTCTAATGCTTAAGCTGCAGCACAAGAGAGAAATTTGGAATAAGCAAGCTACCAGAAGGATTTTACTGCTGGTAGATTTATCTTTTTCACAAGTCGACAATAGCAAGGAATGAGGCATAATAGCATAAGCAGGATTTTAGACATGTTAAAATATACACGCTCATCTGATTTAACTTCCTTATCTCTTGGATGCTTTCCTGCTAAGAGGAGGAATGAGTCTGCATCTTGGCAAATAGAAATGGCAATATTTTGCCTTGGATTCCAGCAGCTCAAAAGACAACTTCCAACAAATCTTTCCTCTTGCTAAGCTGGCATGGACACCCTCAGCATGCATTTAGAATATACTGAATTTCAGAGGGAGATTGGAGAGTGGAAACAAAAGGGAAAAAAAATAAAACATAGTTGAGGAAGTTAGTGAATGGAAAAATTTTGGAAGCAATTCTTGTTGGACAAGCCAGTCATAAGAAGATAAATTATTTTATATGGATGCTTCAGGAGTGGATATTAAGTTTTGAGAGGCTTCCTCAGATTTCTGGGGCCACAGAGAAATTCACTATGTTTTTATTTTTTCTTGGCATAACTGAATATTTCAAGGAAGCTGAGTTTTCTAGCGCCATAGAAGAGTTTGAGCTGTCTAATATCAGCCACACTTTACAAAGCATACACATTGAACCCAGCAGATGTGTTTTCATGATGATTGGTTCTTGTTATTTCAGTCGATGTCCCCCAGCTTTCCTCCAAGGATCACTGCAGGAACCAGCCCAGAACAAGTGTTAGAGCGTGAGACCCTCTCTAGCCAGAGGCCATTGTGTCAGCACCAGGAAAGACTTGGTTTTCATCAGCCCAAAGTGAGGATCAGTTCCCACTTTATTTGTGCATTTCAGCAAAAAATGGTGCCTTCCATGGTGCCTTCACCAAATCCCAAAGCAACCAAGTTCTTCAGTACTGGAAGGACTTGCCTGCAAGATTGCTGAACCAGCACCGCTAAAGACAGGGAGTCCTGGCAGGTCAGTACACCTTGAAACTGTAGGTCAGCAAGGCAAGTCAACATAGCCTTGACTCCCAAACACAAGCACCCACCTCTGAGCTGTTTTCACATACTAGAAATTCATTTGGAGACGGGCGTGTTTTCTTTCCTGGGGCGGGTTATTTTAAGCCTATGTCAGATGCTGTCAGTCACCAGCCTAAGAGAACTGCTCAGACCCCTGGCTTGGCTCTCCACGTCCCACGAAGAACTTCACAAGCAGCCCACAGCCGTATTGGCATATGGCTCTCACCACTCCGCTCCCCAGACGTCTTAGAATAATAAACTGGTAATTGAACGGCGAGTTCAGGGCTGCTGTTTGCAGAGAGCCGTGACCGCTGAATGATTACGACAGCGGGCAGCGCTATGGAGGTGTTGAAAGAGTCTATTAGTCTGCTTAGTCTAAGGCAGTAAGGAGAGTTGATGCAAGCTCTCTGCAAACAAATACCCGGAGCAGGCAACACAAAAAGGGCAGCGAAGGGTGGGGGGGCTGTTCCCTCTATGGGGGCTGTTGTCAGAGATGTGTCATACTTGAATGGGTGAGATATGCACAGAACAAGGCAACCAGGGCTGGAAACATAGGCAGGGAAGTTGTCCTCACACGGTGGCTGTAGCTCCTGTGACTGGCAAATTGTTGACAAATAAAACATGGATGTGACTGGAGCAAGGCAAGAGGAAGACTGTTGCTGTTTACTGCAAGGAGTCACAATTATTCTGTATCATAATGTGGCTCTAAAATCCATTACCTGGGACTTAAAATGACCCATTAGACACCCAAGGGCACATGGCATGCTTGGGAAAAGACAAGGATCACCATAATCACAAGACAAAGAAATTACTTGGCCTGAGCTACACTGAGTCACCCACCAATACCCCCAAGGATGCCCATTCAAGCCCCTGGCCCCAGCAACCATGAGGCTCACAAAGCCATTCCCAGCCAGGGGAGCTGCAAGCCCCAGCCCTGATAGACATCCTGACTTCACCAGGGCTTGCAGCATTGTGTGGTGTTTCCAGGAACTGGTAGTTCATGGCTGGTCCTCAGGACAGCCTTGAGCAGCTCCTGGTGGCACCACAACACACAGCATGAGGCAGATGGAAGCAACTCATGGCTCAGTCCCTCAACAATCAACAGGGCTAAAATAAGGTATTGATAGGATGTGTCAGATTTGATCATGGATGCCTCTTGATTAATCATGACTTGGGCAGACCATGGGTTCCTTTGAACAGCCATAAGAGCTGCCTGTTGTGGTACAAATCTCTTGCCACTGAAAAACCCTTATAAAAACCCATTCACCCTTCCACAAGCACCTAACCCTCAAGAAAACTTTTGTAAAATATATTGGAAACATTTGAAATACATTAAAATAACACTATGAGGTGATTACTACATCTATTTTGGTGTTTTCAAGTAGATTCTTCTCTCTTCTTCATTTTTCTCATCAGGAGGCTTATCTGACATGATTCAAAAGTTTGGGATTGACCTTGTTTGTGTTTATGAGCTCCTCTGTTGCCACGACTCTAGGAAGGAGTTCAGGTCCCCTTGCTCCCCGTTGTTTTGACATGAAAGCAACAAGACACCAAGCACCACTTTAGAAAACGGGGGCTTTAAAATAAAACCTTATAAACAAAAAAATTGCACAAAAGGATTTGAAGAGTCAGATCCAATGAAATCACATCTATCTCTTCAAGTTAACATTTTAATTGCAAACTGCAGGTACTCAAAGAAAGGGTAAATCTTTATTGTGAAACCTGAAGTCAAACTCTGTCTGTTTCTGTCTGTGCAGAGAAAGTGGTGTAATTCAGCCCAAGCCAGATTTGATAAAATCACAGCATATCCCCCCCATTTTTTCTCCTAGGCTTCTCAAGAGCCATTCACTGCAGTCAGCAGAGGTGCAAATTTGCTCCAGATGAAAGCTTGGCCTTTGAGGCATAATGGAGTGGAAAACAAAGGTCAGTGCTGCCCAGTGACTTTCATGAGTGGGGAGGGAATTGAGCTGCCCCCAAACCCCAGGGTCAGCCACACCATCAGAGAGAATGAGCAGCAAGCAGCCAGGGGGATGTCTGGTGATGGTGGTGTCCGCCCAAGGCTGGAGCTGCCTGTAAAGATGGAGCATCTTTTCTACACTTCTTCAGAGAACAAACCATCATGGCTAAAATCTGGTTTCCTGGTGTGAGGCGCTCCGACATTGTTCCTGAGCACTGTATCCCTCTCCTTTCCTTTTTCTTCTGCCTTGAGATTAGAGGAAAAAGACATCTCAGCCCAGCCCACTACAGAAGCCCCCACGCTACAAGTGCCAGGACAGCATGTCGATATCCAGGACATCCCTCTGGCTGTCCTGAGCAGCCAAGACCCCGGCCAGGGGGCTCAGAGACCCTGGTACAGAGCCCAAGATGCCTGTGCTTTTGATTATGACCCGTGGAGCAAGTTACCAACCTTAGATGAAGATCTGCAAGCCACGGCAGTTAAGTAGAATGATAGAGAATTTATCACGGGGTGAAAAAGTAGATTTTGGGGTTTTTTAGAATGGGGGTTCAGGGGGCAAGATGAAGGGATCTGGGCATGTCCAGCCTTTCTCCTTCTTCTTCTTGGCCTCCATCTTCTGCTGTGATGTTGGCACTTTTAGACTGGTTTAGAGTAGAGGCTCACTGTCTAACGTAGGTGATAGGTATTGGGAAGTAATTGTAAACATTGTATACATAATTTTTAGTATAAAGACATAACACCACCCCAGGGGCAGGCAGAGTGCCTGGACTGTCTTGCTGAGCGGACCTTGGCAGGACAGGAGAAAATATTTTATAGATAAGGAACAATAAACAACCTTGAGACCGAGAACTGAAGAGCTCTGACTCCTTCTTCAAGCACCAGGCTGGGAAAAGAGACTTTCTAACATTTCTTGGGGTCACTCTGACCAGCGAGAGGCCCCAGGACAACAGCAGGCATCTCCAGTGGGACCTGCACAGCAGGCTGGTGCCTCTGCTGTGACCCTCCCGGCACAGAAGAGGCACTGTGCTTCTCAAAACACCAGAGTAATCCCTCACTGCCCAAATGCAGCCAAGTCCCTGCCCTCAGGGGCTGCTTCTCCACAGCCTGCCCCTGTGCCCATCAGCCTGTGTTACCGTCCAGCAGGTCTGGCAGGCAGGATTTAATGCGCTGCCTTGTGATTCAGCCTGCTGAGGATGTCCAGCACCATAAGCTCATCACATGACTGCATGCTGTGCACATTGGGGTAACCATGTGGAAGAGCTAATTACAAGGCAGGAAATTAGAGCACAAGCTTGGAGGAAGCAATCTTTCAGCACGCAGCAAAGCCAATCACACACACTTTAGCAACTGTACCTGAAGTAGCAAAAAAAGCCTGCTGAAGGAGAACCTGGATCAAATCTTTCTCTTCCCCT
The DNA here is from genome assembly GCF_000277835.1 of Geospiza fortis. Lineage (NCBI taxonomy): Eukaryota > Metazoa > Chordata > Aves > Passeriformes > Thraupidae > Geospiza > Geospiza fortis. Next base: position 939,562 of record NW_005054497.1, on the reverse strand, counting down.
CTGCATCCTCTCAACTTCTGCTCTTCTTGTAGAACAGCTGAGTGGAAGTCCAAGCAACATTGTCCAAGAGAGACGGAAATATCCCTACATTGGGGTGTGGTCTCAAATTTAGGCATATGGGTGGGTCATCCTACCGACTTCAACAAGATGGCTTGTATGCTTCTTATTAGATGCATGAAGGAGAACTTTGATGAGTCAGATCCAGGAGTTTCATACTTTCTCCAAGATCAAAGGCAGCACAACAGCTTCCACAGTAGAACCCATATGGCTGCAGTTTATTTGCTTTACACTGACCCGGTTTGAGTGGGCTGAAGTACAGTCTGCGGGCCAAATTAAGCTCTCTACTTCTTGTGTTTCTTTGTGATTTTTTTTCTTTTTTAGCATGCCAGCTGAACAAGTTGATCTCTGACAGTGCAGAGACATGTAGACAAAACTCTGGCATTGTTTGCAAGCTGCTGCTAAGCTAAAATACAGAAAAAAGAGAACAACCTGCAGTACAGCTAAGGGAGATGTTAAGCAAGTTAAAATGTTTTCATTGGCACCAAGACACACCTCTGTGTTCCCCTTCAACACAATTTAGCAAGATGGAAGAACTGCCAGACAGCTACTCCTTTTGACTTGAGAATCTGCATTTACTACTGTTGTTTGCCTTGAAATCTCTACATCAGTAGGAAAGAATAGTAAAACCTTTCTGAAATATATCAACCCTTGGCCTGCTTCCCCAACCCAAATTATCACCAAAGAGTACAAGCATCACCCCCCGCAGCTGATAGAGAAACTCTGGAAATAACATCACAGTCACACTCTACTGTAGATGGCTGCAAATAATTAAATAATGTGAGCTTGCTTTTGGCCTGCTATTTTTTCCAACACCACTCTAGGTTAAGGGGTGAAAACAGAGAGCTGTCAGATCTCCATGGATCAGCTGTGACTTGAGGAGAGGATCAAAGAGCCCACAGCCTGCTGCCTAGCACTAAGCTGGGCAGCAGCAGTGCACAGCAGACAGCAACAACACAAACCTCTGGGAAAGGCACAGTAGCAACCATAGTCAGTGCACAGGCAAAATCTGATATCCCAGGAGCCATAGAAGGATCTTGAAGGCTGTGGTGTGTCTCAGGGACAAAGGCAGTACTTGGCAAATGACACTTTGGTCTCTAGCATGAGTCAGGTGGATGCCTTCAGACCAGACCTCTGGAGACTGCAAAACTGGAGTCAGTGGAGGACAGTAAAAGAGCTAGAGACACAGATCTGCCCTGTGAAAGGTGTCAGCAACACTCAACATGCAGAAGCACATGCTTATAATACACACTTAGGTTTCAACCCTTATATTAAATTCTTATGCTCTTTGGTACAGGTTGAAAAATAAACAGCAGCTGTGTACAACAGGTACCCAGAACACTTATGAGACATAAAATGATGGTTTTGCTCAGAAATGTGATTAATGAGGAAGAAATACCTTGTGGGCTTCTTCCCATATCAGCAATTTCTAGTTTAAATTATTATATTTAACATCCGACAGCCTTTGCACCAGGCTTCCTTACAATGTGAAGTACAACATAAAACTCAAATGCAGAAGTCAAGCTGGTTTATTTCCAATGAATGTGCCACCTACTTGGGAACCAAAAAGGCTCAAATTCTTCAAACCAGACCCAAGATCACTGTGAGAGCATGAAAACAGAGCAAGAGCTTGTGTCAGTGCTTGATCCCTCACTCCACCACCAGTGCCAGAAGCACTGCAGAATCCAGCTAATCCCCAAACTTAACCAGAAGTAAAAGCCACACAATGAATTTTAGAAAAAAGATCAACAAGAACCAGGTTTGTCAAGTCAAAGGTTGTTGCACTGGTTGGTCACTTTTTCAGTGTTAATTCACTTTAACCTTTATCAGCCCTGTTCACACGCAGGTCAACCAAATAGCCAGAACCAGGGAAAGTTTTCCACTAACACACCCATAAATGCATCTTTCCTCTGAAGCAATGGAAAACTTTTAAGGCACTTAGATGCCATGATGATGAGCATGGCATTAAAAAATGTAGATAGATAAGATAAGGCAGGGGATTGTCTGGCAGGAGTCAGCAGCTGTAATTTGACATGATGAGAATTTCCCTTGTGCATGCTGGGATAGGGCAAATGTGGCTGTCACATCTTCCATTAGCAGGGCAACAAATACAAATATTCCTTTAAGAGAGTCCTGTAAAAATTTAGCTGACGTCTAGAGCCACTGAGAGAGTCAAATACTCCACTCAAATGAGAGACTAAGGAATGAAAGGGACAGCATCAAGTGCTGACAGCTCATCAGAGCTCAGATGCTAAGTGAAAGTGAGATCAGAGCTTGGATAGGACACCGCAGTAAAAAACACAGCACTGAGGAAGAGGCAAGATCATTAAGCACAAATTTTACAGAGAGGTAGAAGCAAAAATTAATTTTTGTGCTTATGTGTCAGCTTCCTTCTCTCTAGCTATAAAGATTCACCAGAAAGAAAAATCATTGTAAAGTCATCCCTTGAAACTAATTAACTATCAGTCTCCTACGTCAGAGGAACATTTTGCTGTTAGGAATTTGCAGAAAACAAATATATGGGAGTAAAGCACAAGTGCAAGGAAAGGAAAGCAATGCTTTTAAAACACATTTGAAATATCCCCTCCTTGCACAGCATATACATTTCCTGAAGCAGCCTTCTATTCCCAAGTAGCACATGGCTGCATTGTCACGAGATAAATTTCACCAGATAAAAGTGCACAGCCTTTTAAATGCTTAGGTTAATTTAAATAATTCCAGGCAGAGCTTGTTTTTTATGTCCAGGAGTCCGTTCAAGTTTAGTCATCCATGAGGACTGGAGCAGTTATCTAAACTATAGAGAACTTATCATACTTTGTTATTATTGTAATTAATAAATGTTGCTATGACCATCACTGCAAATTTTTATGCCCTTCTCCAATTCATGCATAATTCTTTTCCTATATATTTCTGACAACACAAACTCCTTTTTCTACAATGCTTCTTTAACCACTGAAGAAGCAGCACCTCAGTAGTGACAGCCAGGATCTGTCCAGGAATGCAACTTAGGCAGATTAAAAAAAGGATACACTCGTCCCTCAACAATGGGGTTGAGTATAAAGGAACACACAGAACTAGAAACACTTTTATATTTTCTGTTTCCTGTGTAATTTCTGGATAAGGCATTTTCTGTAGAAAGTTTACAAGAAGACACAGGATTGTTTTATTTTAAATGTCTTGAACAGATTTTAATTGCTATTATTAGAGCTCAAGTGCAAAGAGTTAACAGGAGCTTTGTCCTCCACATTACCTTATCATAACACATGTCAGCATACACACATCACATGTCTTGGCAACTTCTATAGTCAGTAACAATTTTTTCCAACTTTTTCTCTTTGCTGGGTTTCTGGCTGTGAGGAAGAGCCCTGGACACTTGCAGCAGTGAGTATTCGTGCTCATTTTTCTGGTGCCATCTTGATTAAATGATGTTTTATAGCTTTCTGCGGCCCTAGAAATGGAGAGTGGGGAAGTCCTTATCACCTGGATATTGTGGAAAGCATCTGTGGTGCTTCAGCCAAGGTTCACCCAGAGGCTGCATCCATCCCTCTGTCTAGGGCAGCCATACACATAGAGTTAAATAGTGAAAATTGTGTTGAGCTGAAGGGTCTCTAAATAAAACTGTGCCATAGAACTCCCCCTGGCTGCCATTGGCATCTTAGCACACAACAAGAGATGCCATTTGAAGCTCCAGGCTCACAGTAAATACAAATATGCAAAAATAAATACAAATGCAAAATAGAAATGCTTCCATGACAAAACTAAGACAGCATTTACAGTGGAAGCAGAGCAGAATACTAGAGAAAGGCTAAAGCTTTTATTTATTTGTATGCATACATACATGTATTCATATACATACATATATATACATATATATATATATATATATATATATATATATAGAAGCAGTTTACATTAGCAAGAGGTTTTACTGTAGAAAAAAAGAAATCCTATCTTAGTGGGGTAGAAAGGTCAAGGTATTTTAAATTAATTTTTCCACAATTTGTGTCTGACAAACTGATGCTGTCTAGGTAAGTACTGCTATCTTGGATGAGCTCAGGGCCAGCAAAACAAGGTGATAAGGAAGGGACATTGTCTCAAAACCAATAAATCTCCTTTCCAGATGGCATTTTTATCTAAGAGTGCCAAAAGAAGCCAGACAGGAAATTTGTGGACCTATATCATGGTAAACTCATTAAGAGTAAGTGAGTTTCTGAAAGACTAAAAGCAAGTTAATCTGGTGCCTCTGATTAAAAAAGGACCTCAGCACTTCAGCTCCATCAGCCTATTGTTTACAATGCATAAAATAACTTAATCCACCAGAGCATCAGTCCTGTGAATATCTCTGGAGGAGATAACACAACTAGCTTGCATTTTAAAGAGGTTCCAAAATGATGTGCTAAAACTGATGTGTTCAGCAGTGTAAGCATTGAGGCTTCCCTGAACAGAATGAGAAGAGTCCTGCTCAGAGAATCACCAAATAATTCCCAAGTTTAGTTTTAAGGCTAAAATATGAAAGCAGGGGGTGAGAGGGGAGTATTAAGCACAGGAACTTTCTTATAAAGCAGCCCAGTCCTTTTGCTATATTTCAAAAAATGACACCTGAAGTGGAGATTGTCTCATAATAATGGACCAAAATAATACCAGGAATCCATGGAGGACAGAAGATCCCTGGTGAACCAGCTGTGGCCACAATGTCTGCCTGTGTGAGGCTAGCAGGAGGGAGACATCCCCCCCAGCATGGGATGAGGCACCTGCTGCTGCCCAGGGGCAGGAGGCAGGGGTTACAGCTTAGCCCCAGCTCTCCCAAGAGGGTCAACTCACAGAGATACTCCAAGCACTCAACTGCTATTGTAATAGGATTAACCAAACCTAGCTCTGAGTCTCCCTAGTCCCACAGACAGCTACGGCCCAGGTTTGACCACAACAAAGCAATACTTTGGATACATCACATCCATGCTCCAAATATCTGCTTGCAACTAAATCAGCTTTTCAACCAGCTTCAGCTCCAGAAGTAGTGACACTAGAGTATGGTCATCACCTTGCTCTCTTCCTATTGCTCAACTGTGGGACTCACCTCAGCTCAAATAACATCAGTTCTCTAGCCAGGGCTAGGGAGACCACCAAAGTTAGAGACAACCACACCACAGCTGACATTTGTACCACTGAAACAGATCAGACATGAGCAACTCACCCTCTGATTCTCATAGAGATAAGAGGTTTAAAATTTACTGATACTATTATTGAACAGATTCAAACATTCATGGTAACCACCTTTCAAACTCAAAATCTTGATTTTTCCTTAGAAGAAGTGGATAGGCAAAGGTTTATTTCGCTATATATATATCCTTTTAAGACAATAAGAGACTTTTCCAAGTACTTTTGCAATTGTAGCCATAAAGTATTTGTATAAGAAAGAACATATTGTTGGCATAGGAAGCGTATTTTGTTCTTAAAACTAATATTTAGCTAATGGTCAGAAATGCATTTATGTAATCTGTGCTCTGTTACACTGATGTATTAATAATGAAATTGTAGCTCTCTAAGAAAGTAATGAACATTAACAATGGAAGTGGAATCAGAATCCTATAATGCAAGAAATGCTGCTTGGTCAGCTGGACACAGAAGGTGCATCAGTGATTTGAGTAAGAACATGAAAGCACCATAACGATAATAACTCCCATTGCATTTGCATAGTTAGTGCCTTTCAGCCAGACAGTGCTCTCTGGACTTTATAATAAACTGCAAGCCCTGGAGGTGCCAAGTTGTTGCAGAAGGATGATGAGCACCAGCAGATTTGAGACCTCTCTGCTGAGTTAATTGGGTAAGATTTGTCTTTCAGACATAGCAGCAAATCTTCCTCCCAAAAGCCCAATTCCTTTGAAATCCTGTGAAACGCCCTCATTATAAACAGGCCCATTTTCCAGGTTCTAGTCATTGTCCTGGATGTACAGTTTTGTTACTGCCTCTTTGACACTGGCCCAATCCTGGGTGAAAGGAGGTATTTTTTTCACTCAGGGGCTTGTTCTTGCACATTGTTCCCATCTACACATTCATGGGAGGTACCACAGAGATCCCTCCACTATGCCCCTGCTCCGGGGCAATCATAGGCTCAATGGCTGCACTCTCACTGGGATGTACCTCTATTTCTTCAGACTCCTGGTCCCCTTCATCATTCAAGAGCAAGAATTTTTCAGAAAAATTCTACGCAGTATTTTTCTCTGCAGCTCTGGCTTCTGGGATGTGCTTAGGTTTCCTTCCCATTAAAAAAACAGGGAGGAGAGGGGATCCTTGCTCTACACAAGTGGTTACAGCCCTATGTACCTCCAAGCATGGAAGTATCTAGCCTAAAGGCTGCAAGAGAGAAGCATATGTTTTATAACAATTTTAATAAATTTTAAAATTTAAAATAAATTATAAAAATTATAGTAGTTTTGGTTTTTAAAAATACTATAAGTACTATTCTGTGTTCAGTTGTATTGCTACATGCAGCCTTAGAGACAGGGGAGGCCTTTAGTGTCTGACAGAGTAAGAAACTGGAAGTGTTGTTAGCCAGTTAATAGTAGGTTGGAATTTCATTCATCCCTAGTTTTCTTGAGGGCAACATGGGCTTGTAAATAACTATAGTTTGAGAAACATCAATATTTCAATCAACTGCTACTGACCAAGAATTCAAACCACAAACCCCAAATACAGATATTCCTAATTTCCTGCTACAAGAGGTGAGTGGACTATGTCACAGATCAATAACCAGCAGAGGCATCTTTAAAAGCAGTAGTGCTAAGTGAATTTTTCCCTACTGCACATGGTGTCTTGACAACAGTTTTGTGGTAGTCTGGCATTTACTGAAGGCTGGGTGATTCCCCTCCCCCTGCCCTGAACAGATTTCAGTCTTTGATTTTCCATGCATGAGTGGCCAGGCTGAATGAGCAGATCTGTTATCAGCTGCAAGGAGTCTGGGCTTACAGCTGTTGACTGATAACTCTCTGCAAGCCCCCCTCCAGTGCACCAGGACTTGCTTCTCTTTGCTTATGCTCCTCAGAGATCCCAGGCTGAAGTTTTGCTTGAAGGAGCCTCTACCCTGGCACTTTGCTCCTCTCAGCTGCTTCCCCACTCCTGTGCAACAGAGACAGGGCTCAATGGTGCACAAACCACTGGGCTGCAGTGCTGGATTCTGCCAGGTGAAAACATGGAAGAATTTTGTGTCCTAAGGTAAAACCATCAAAATGTTTTTTGCTGTCAAAAAATATCCATGATTTTGAAACCCTGTGCCTTTTTTTTAGGAAGAACAGTGACTACACACAACTAATAAAGCAATCAATAATACAGTTTACACTGCCAACATCTCTAGCAGAAGAGCACTGTTTTTCAGATGTGCAGCCCATGACTTCTCTGAGACAATGTGTTGCCTTGGTGGTTTGATTTTCCATATTCAAAAGTCTGTCTTTCCAAAACAAAGATCAAGGGAGCAATTCTCTGAGAGAAAGTGCAGTGGTAGGAAGCATCTTGCTCACATACACAAAGCCAAAGCATTTGTTTTGTGTCAGGGGAATACTTGTCAGCAGAGACCCTAGAGATGGTAAATTGAATCTTCTGTTCTGCATATACTAATGGGAACTCAGTGTTAAGTCCAATAATGTCCCAAGATGGCATGAGATTGAAATGCAAGTTGATAACAGGGAGAGGGGCTGAGGGTGCTTTTCCCTTTTGAAACATGCTTTTGCATTTTCCTTCCAGACTTGGAGGATTAGGGTGGTAAAGGGATAGGATTTGCCAGGAGTATTTTAGCTGACTAATGCATGGAAACAATGCAGATTGCTCTTATCCTGTTTGTGAATTAATCACCAAGGTTTCTTTTTTCTTTTTTTTTATTTCCCTATGAAATGGTTGGGAACTGTGCCGGTAAAGAAAATTATACCAATAATTTTCCCAGAACTGAAGTTACCTATATAACCTTTATACTCAACTTTTGGCACAAAGAAGGACAAATCCTCACCTGGCCTTTGGCATATTGAAAAGTTAGTACTTCAATGCCACCATTTTAACTACATTTTAGTAGTCAAGGTGACAATGAAAAATTAAGTTATAAATTGCACAAATAACTTACACACAGATAGTAAGTCACAGAAAGGCTGTTTATAGATTTCAAAATAGTTCTTTGAAAACAAGAAGTGAAAGTGGTATGCTGACCTTTTAGACAAAGTTCAAATTACACACCACAGGTAGAAATTGTTCACTATTAAAAAATTTTGACCTGGTCTTACTGAATCCAGTAAAATTTCCATAAGATTCAGGAGGAATGGAAGAATTCTCTTAGCTGTTCCCCTCTATAAATTTGGTTGTCTTTGTTCAGTGGATTAGAGCTGATGGTTTGCACTTTGTTTCTCCTTCATTTCAGGTTCCATCTCTGAAGCACAAAACACTGCTGCTGTATCGGAGTTGGCAATTATTTACTTCATAAGGAAAAGCCCACACTGATTGTCCAAAATGAAAGCATGGTCAACCAGGTATAAACCTATTCTGCAATCAGCATAGGTAAAAATATTTCTTTTTAAACGCTATTCCATAAAGGATCAGGTCTGTAACACATTGCCATAGAGATGAGACACAATGAGCAGGGACCCAACATGTGCTGAGAAAAGGGGACAGCTGCTTCCTAAGCTGCAGCCAGGTCTTCTCACCATCCAGTCTCTGTTGTGCTGCTCTGAAGATCATGCCTTGAGAAAAGCTTCCCATGCTGGTTTAGCAGCATTTCTTGGACTGTTCACCCAACATAAATCCCAAACTTGCTTGTCAGGAGAAAGGCAACTGAAATTAGAGGAATACTGAGAGCCTCAGACCACCTACACTGCAATCACCAATGCCTGCACATACAGGGTGATGCAGCTTCTGAGACCCTGCACAGCCACCAACACCAGTGAGAAAGTTTTCTGATTTACAGTCTTCATTCCAACCTTGGAGCTTGGCCAATGGCCATCATATCCAAGAAGTTTTCTTCCAGCCAGGTGTTCCTTTCACTGCTCTCCTGTGCTGCAAGAACTGTCTAGTGCAAAGCTGACTGAAGATTTTTTATTTCTTTATAGATAAGGTTTTCCACTCCAGCAATATTTATATCATGATCTTCTTGCTTTTCTATTTACAGCCCCATGCTTTCTTCTTACATATCATCTGCAAGGCATTGACTTCCAGAGCTTTGCACAGGAAAGACCCCTCATGATCCATCTGTCTCTTGTGTGCCATCCTGCAGCTCAGTGGGGCCTCTGTGGGTAACATCAGCTGGAGACTACCAGAGAGCCTTGGACTGCAAGTGTTTAACACCTCACAATCCAGACGACAGCTTTTTCTAGTTCATGCTGAGCCAGCAATGATTTTTGTGAACAAAAAAAAATGCTTCTCTGCATAGCAGAGGCTGCTCCAGTTTCCACCGCTGCGTTCAGATTTGTGAGAACTTCTCTGCTGCTCACCATCAGTGCTGGTAGCGACATTGATTTTGGGGGTGTCATTGAACACCAGGTAACACATACTTAAAGAGTGGGAAGAATACTTGTTTTTTCTATCATCTGACCCTTGACTCTCACTAAAAGACCCATAGGTGGCAAATAAATGCACACAATGGGTTACACTCAAGCCAGAAGCACCATCACAGGTACCAGATGAGCACTGCTTGTGAATAAGGTATCCATTATCTTCAACCTCATGACGCTGTGGCTAGATATCATAAATAATGGACCTAAAAGCAGTTTCCTTTACATTGCTCTAGTTCATGTACCGAGCCTGTTTCCTTCTTGACCATTGTTTAATCAATTCAATCTTTACAAAGAAATTTTAACATATTTTACACAGGCACAGCACATAGGTATAAATGAAAACATAGGGGTCTCTGAAGTCAAACCCCTCAATTCTATCTGCTCTTAGGATGTCTTTTCTTCATGCCTCAAATTCTTCATACCCTTCCCCTAGTATCTCCTATCCATGAACCTTGCAGGTGCTAACAACAGCTGGACAGCCACCACAGGCATATTTCACAACATCTGTCATCACCGTTCCAAACTTTTTCAGAGGGGATTGTTGATGAGGCTGCAAGTCCTTTTCAAGATGACCAAGAAATATTATGGGCCTCTTTGTATCCTTCAGCCTCAAGGAACCTCTTTGGTAAGAGCCCAGCTACAGGGAGGTCTGCAGTCCGTGAGAAAGCCTTGAAAGCTTTAGTCTGAGAAAGCCTAAGAAAGCAATATTGTTTCCAAAGGAAAGTGCAAGCACATAGCTGGCTGATGCCTTTTTGGCATCATTGCCCTAAAAAGAGAGACACCACAGATCACTCAACATTTCTGTTCCTTGCAAGCACTGACATTCTGAGGGTGGTTTCTTCCTCTGGGGTGAAAACTAATGACTTTGATATACTATGCCAAAGGAAGAGACTCCTTGTTTTTCATGTGAGAAACATTTTATTTCCCCATAATGCAGAATCCTACCATGACTCTTGGAGTTTTCAAACACCTCAGTAATCCTGCAATACCCCAGCTGCTCCCATGCAACCCCTCAAAGCCAGAGGGGATTCATAGCAGTTCCTGCCCCAGAGCAGGCACCCCACAAGCATGCCACCCCATCCCCTACTGTGAACAGAGGTCTGGAAGAGCAGTTTTTCCAGTCCAAAGAATCCATAGGCATTTCCACATAGCAAATAGTCCAGCCTAAAGGATAGAGTCCTGTGGCTTTATGACATTCCAGAGAGGTTTCAAGAGCAGAGCAGAGAGGTGTTCATATCCTGCTGATTCAGGGCCACAGAAGACAAGGGCTGCCATTGGTTATCTCTGCTTCACCCCACACAGAAATTATACCCAAGGACTCATAACTTCCTACAGTAATAGAAAATAGGATTTCCAAACTGCTTGTCCAGGAGAACAAACTTTCTTCTTTGGGACACAGAGACTGCATTGCTGGTTCAGTCCTCACAGATACATGAAAGGACTCAAAAGGTGTCCCTGTATTCCTCCCCTTGTGCCTGAACAGCAACTGGAATTTGTTCCACAGGGCTGCACCTGCAGCAGAGCTACCACCTCTCAGGGGGATTTTCTGCCAGGCTTTGCATCCCACTGGTGCTAACAAGGAAATAGTAACTTTCTTTTCAGTAGCAGATTGGATGATGACTGTTAAAAATATGTTGGGGAAGGGGGAATTCAACAAATGTCAAACTGGCTCAGTGCATGAGGGCTAAATTGAAGCTATCAGCCACATACTATTTTAATTCTTAAGAAATTATGAGATTTTTTTTTTCAGCAGGCCACTTCATACATTTTGGGGTCAATTTAAATTTTATTTTTGACACTAGTGGCAGGACAGATCAAGTACCAGACTCCTGTTAGCAGAATCAAGGACCATACATATTGTCTCGCAAACATAGCACTGAACTTTCCCCCTTGACCTCCATGCTTCAGTTAAATAGAATAAACAAACAAGGATCTTTAAGCTGACTAACTCAAAAGTATTTTTTCATTGTAATAAAAAATATGCTGAGCAAGTACTGAAAACATAGATGAAGTCTTTCCAGAGCAAGCTCTACATGTATATTTCATCTTTTGTTTGACAGAGATAGGCAATTTAAAAGAACCCTATGGCAGAGCAGCATACAAGAGAGGAGCTTCATCTTTGGCCTGTCATTGATCTCAGCTGTCTATCCTTGCACCTCTGTCATCAGCCACAGCGTTCACATTACAGGAGTAAACACCCACAGACTTGGCTCAACCTTCATCCTGCCCCATGACCTGCTCTATGCTAATGTTTTCCTCCTGCTAATTCAATTATCTCATTCTCTGTGCCAGGACAGGTCCATTATTCCATGCTCAGAGTACTAACTTCACAGTGTCAACAAATCCAGTGAGGCGTTGTGGAGGACACCAGCTGCTTTCAAGAGCCAAGAACTCACACAGGAAGAATTTTGCTTCAAACAGGGACCAAGGTTATGCTTACCTAAGTGCTGGGGAACAAAGGGTTTGGGACAAGGAGGAGAAATTGGGAAAACACTATTCTTGCACATGCCACCAAGCGATGTGTCCCAGCACAGGCAGGCTGCAAAGCAGCAAGTATTGATGTGGTCCAACTAGGAAACCAGACTCTGACTCTTGTACTATGCTAAAATCACCCTTTTCACATTCCAGAGAGTTTTGTATGTGCCTTGAATGTAGAGCTATTTTAACACACTCCTTTCTGTTGTTTACAGTATCACATGAGCCTCACAAGCTCTTGACATTTTACTGTGATTCCTGTTGGAATCTTCACACCTGTGCCATACAGAGCAAGGGACCCCTGCTACCACTCTGCCATGTAAAAAGCAAAGCTATTTACAAGGCACAGGGGATAAAGCCTTGCAAATGTACTGATCTTTATTCCAGCTTTAGAAAGAAAAAAGTTGCTTCAGATACCACTGAATTCTTGATGAATGAGCTAACAGGCTGCAGGAGAACATCTCCTCAGTAATTCTTGATCCTTTAACTTATATGCCTGGTGCCTACTTGTAGGCATGAAACCAAAGAAGAAGTTAGTGCATTCAAAAAGAAGACCAGTTTTCTAGGTAAATCACAGTAACACCAAAAACCTGAAAAACAAGCTTCAAAGGGAATAAGGAAAATACAGTCCAGAAGTGAGAAGTACCACAAAATGCCAAGTTATATCTTACAAAGCACTAACCAGAAGTCTTTAAACCTTCAGACGCCAGCTTATCCAACATACCATTCTGCTCTTCTCAACTCAGGATATGCAAGGATACTTAAGGAATGCAACCAGATGTTTATGCTTTTTTCAAATTTAAGCCTTTCTGAAACATTAAGCCAGTGAGATGGGCAGAGTTTTTCAGACACCAGACACCAGCCTGTTAATTACAAAGCAGATAGGCTTGTCTGGCTGTGCTGGGAAAAGTGGGGGGCAGCCACTCATGCTAAAGAATACTGACATAGAAAATTCAGAAGGTAGAAGCACTTGACAATATTTTTTCCTTCTGTGCTTGACTTCTAAATTGGATTGCAGTCCTCCATCCTCCCACCCAGGGAAGATCCTGCTCCCAGGTCAATTCTGGTAGGTAAGTTCTGCTGCAGTTCCCAGCTGGTGTGGTCCACAGAGGAACCACAGTGTCTATCAGCCATTGAGGCAAACGTGTTGCCAGAGGGATGCTGAGAACGTGGTTAATCTGAAATTCATATTCCAACACATTGCCTGGGTTTGACTTATTTCTGGGCTCACATATGTGGACAAGCCAAGAAAAATAAAGAGCCAGTGAAAATAATTACTGTCATTATTTCTTGGCAACCACTTTCCAATGTATATAATTTGGCACATTTTTGTATGGTACATGTCTGCAGATAGCTTTAGAGGTATTACTGGTGTTTGGACATGTGGAAGTAAACCAGATGCTTTGGCTTGGCCCCAGGTTCAGGTTTTTCCCCAAGTTGCCCATTTCTAGTAAAGGTTGTTAGCAAAAGGGTGTTGGTGATCTTACTGTGACAAGAACAACAGAAGTGGACTACACTCCAAAATACAGAAACCTCCTTAGGACAACGTTCTCCACTGACTGAAGCTGTAGGTTCACCTCAGTGCTGCTTTGGATCCATTTCTGTCACGATTGCACCATGGGTACAGAAGCTGATCACAGAGTCTTCCCCCTTTTCTTTCATCTTTCAAGAGGCTCCACTCCAGCACAATCCTTCCTGATGGAAGCATGCTGGAGGCAGCTCTCCTCCAGAGTCCAGTCCCTGCCTTCCCTCCCAGTCCATGGAAGGAGACAGACAGACACTGCACGGCTGAGTGTGTATGTTTTCAGACTGGGAGTCCAGAACCTCCCTTTTCAGCGTTAAATTGATCTTATAGCTACTGAACACTCAAGATACTCAAATTACTGCTCTATCCCATAGTTTTCCTTCCCTCCTTCCCTCTGAGCTCTCTACTCCTTGAGAGATCATGGTTCCTGCTAGAGGCTCTATGTGCTCTGGTAATGCAAAAACAAAGCAAAACAAAAAAAAAAAAACCAAAAAAAAAACCAAAAACCAAAAAAAAAACAAAAACCAACAAAAAAACAAACAAAAGAAAAGCTTAAAAAATTTTAAAAAAAGATCAAACCAACCGCCAACTACAACAACAAGAAAGAATAAAACACAAAAAAGTTTCAGGATTTTTTTTTCTATTACCTCCCTTACTGTCCTTTGAGGAAGGAAAGCTCTTTTCCCACTAGGCAGGTAATCTAAAAAAAACAAAAAAAAAAAAAAAAAACCAAAAAAACCCCAAAAACCAAAAAAAAAAAAAAAAACAAACAAACAAACAAAAAAACAAACAAAAGAAAAGCTTAAAAAATTTTAAAAAAAGATCAAACCAAACACCAACTACAACAACAAGAAAGAATAAAACACAAAAAAGTTTCAGGATTTTTTTTTCTATTACCTCCCTTACTGTCCTTTGAGGAAGGAAAGCTCTTTTCCCACTAGGCAGGTAATCTACAGCAAGGTAACTAAGAATACAAAGTGCTAACAGCACACGTAGTTAGCACATGAGTTTGGGGGTTTGGGGTGGTGGGGATTTTTTTGCTGGATTTTTGGGGGGCTTTTTTTTCAGAAAGGCTAAAACCACGCTATTATTTTTCTTTCTCATAATAATCACTGTAATAAGAGCACAGCTCAGAAAATACTGAATTGGCATTTCTAAAGCCTCTTGGCTGCTCCATTTTGCACTAGAAGAGCTATCTTCTTGGCATTGGCCTAGACAGCACAAAGACATAGTATGTGTTGCATCACAAGCTAATAGCCAGAAGAGCAACATTTATACTACTTTATATGAATGAGACATGAAGAAAAATAAAGTGTCTTATGGATAACTCAACAAGCTATTCATCTAACTGGGCCTTAATTTATTTGATCTATAATAACAAAATATTTCCTCCTTTATAATTTCATTCTTTAAATTCACCAGATGACAGAAGAATATTGTAAGCAGAAATTCTGTACTACAAACCACATTCCAGTGGTATTGAGAAATCACTTTCTTGTGGTGGAACTAGAAGCCTGTTCTTGGAGCTGCAAGGATTTCTATTTCTCTGATAGCTTTCTGTGTGGTTGAGTTGTAGTGTACACTACAGAACAGGCCTTATTTTGGATGCCAATGAACCTCATGGGTAGTAAATCTTTTTTCTTAAGCAATTAAATTTCAGACTTTAATCTTTCATTCTCTTGATAGAAGTGGTTTCCTGGATCAGGCTGAATGCCAGAAAATAATCTGCAAAACAAAGGTTGCCCCCAGCTCTAAACTACATTTAATATTTCTCTTTCACTGCAATCATCCCTGCTGCTTTCTTTTTAAATAGTTTTTTTTTCTTTCCTCACTGTAATGTAAGAGATCAACTCTCACAGCTGGGAAAGAGCGAGCAAGTTTTGAGACATACTGTCTTAAGAGACCTACACACACCAAATCTTGCCCTTTCTATTATTCATTGAGGCAAAAGAGCTAAAGCTGGAAGAGATATTCCCAGTCCTCAATGCCTTACAGCTACCCTCAAAATCTCAGTTACGAACAACATTAATCTAGAAGTCCATGTGCATCACTACTTTACCCTGTCTACCCTCTCCTTTCATATCAAGAGGAAAAAACCCACCAAATGCTGGCATTCCAATTTGCCCCTTCTATCTGTAAATGAAAGACTATTTATAAAAAATAAGAAGACCAACTGCAATGGTAATAGTATCTCTAACAATTAGAGGGTCCTGAAACATTTTGTTTAAGCAGTTAAATGAGCTAGAATACTAGACAGCATTTGTCCAGTAAGACACCAGTGCTCCCTATTAAGCCTACATTCTTTATCTGTAAGGAGGCTACTGAGCAGAGGCAGGCACTCATTACCAGTGGTCTTGCCACCTCCAGGGCGGGCTCTTTTCACTAGGAGGTGTCTGACAGGACCATATTTTGAAATAACACAAAAGACTTGACTGGATTGAGACATGCATAAAACTGTGACCCTGAAACCTGCCAGAGAGTTTGGATGCCCAGTAGTACATTTTGCATCAGCACGGGCATCTCTGCCTATCAACATGGAAAAGACTTTCTGGTTATGGTGATTGGTGCTTAGCTGGACAGCTTCAGAGACAGTAATGAGACTTAATGGAGGGTGTCATAACACTCAAGCTCTCTACTGAAAGTTGAAAAGGAATATTACACATACCATAAAATGCATTATATATTCCATTGATGTCTTGCACAAAATAAATACTTCTTTCTTAATAGAGCTCTCCCTTCATTATTTTTAGAAATGCCTAGAATGTTATGGGACTTGGCATTTGGAAAGGAGTTTTCATTTAGAACATCACCCATGAGATACAGCTGCTCTCCAACTGGATGGCAAATCTCCCTTTTCAAGACTTCAGTGTGTAGCTTCTACTCCTTAATACAGTTATGGGTTGGGTTTTTCCAGGTCTGATCAAGTGAGTGGCAAGCTGTACTTTTCCCTTTTGCTTCCATGGTACAATAAACCTGATAGTGGGACCTTGGAAAATGCTAAAGATAGATTCTGAAAATGTTAGGCTTTGTGTTTTCTCAGATCAGTGCATTCACGTAAGCAGTATGATAAATGATATAATTGTTAGATGTGATGATTGTTTAGTAATTAAATAATCATAGGAAGAATCATGAGAAACTACACTGGGAACTTAAGAGAGCTATGTTTAGCTAAAAATCTATGTATACAATAGAACAATATAAGTTTAATAATTAACATGTAAGTTATATAATGATAGAATATAAAAACACGTTCCTCTTCAATGTATGGTGGGATCAGATCTGAGGCGAAAGCGCCCCTGATTCCCAGAGCTCTTAATAAAAGCACCTACATATAATTGCCTGTGTGATTATATGTCTCCGCACGCTAACAAACCTAGCATGATTTCTGGGTGTTCAGCACTTAAATCTGATCCTGCAGACCTTTAAGATCTTATTTGAACCTTTAACCCTGGGATGATAAAATAAGATGTCCAGGATTATTTAGTCCATATAAATAAGCTGCAATTCTTCTTTATGACCCCTTGTGTAGCCACACAAAATATGGATCTATATTCTGTCCAGTATCACACAAGGACAAGATTAACAGTCCTGCACCCACTGTGGGCTAACAAAAACCCTACAACACATTTCAAAACAACTGTAGGAAAAACCCTACCCTCTCTGGTGCCCTTCCTAGACTATCCAGAAGCAGTTGCTGTATCAACATCTCTCTCTGCCAAGTATCAGTTTATGCAAAATATTTTCATGACTGAAAACAACCAGGAAGATGATGGAATTATTTCCTAAATCAGAGCCAGGGAGTATCTCATCATCTTGTTTAAAGTCAGTGAAGGGTATCTGTTAGCACTATTGACTGGATGGGCTACTTAATGAAGGAGGTGGCAGAATTAGCT
This sequence comes from Geospiza fortis, assembly GCF_000277835.1. Lineage (NCBI taxonomy): Eukaryota > Metazoa > Chordata > Aves > Passeriformes > Thraupidae > Geospiza > Geospiza fortis. The sequence goes on along the minus strand of NW_005054497.1, from coordinate 922,088 downwards.
CAGAAGGCTTAATTTATCACAAGAACAACCTATGACTTTAAAAACTCAGCCACTGACAGAAGAGAATTGTCATATTTGCTTAATAATTTCAGAAAAATAAATAGCTTTCTCAAGCCCTCTCAGGTCTAAGAAACTGAGCAAGAAGCCACTGAGCAGACAAACTCTCTGCTCAAGACACACAACACCTTTCACTTTGCTGTGCTCCTACAAACTGGAGCCAGGGCATGATGTAATACTGAGTTATCAATTTGCTTGACACAAAAGACACAGAGAGGACAGTGAGAACTGCAGACTGAGTGTGTTTTAAGAGAAGCATATTTCCAAAGAGGTCAAAAAACTAATTGGGCAGTAATACAATTGTGTGAGATGATATTAAAGCCTATGGTTATTCATTTTATTACATTTTGCTGCAAGCCACAGAACCAATGATCTATCTAGGTTGAAATTTATTTTGTTAAGTTTAGAAATATACAGAAAATTAACATTTCACTGCCACTTTTGCCTTTCCTACCTAGGGCAGAGTTCAAGACATGCTAGACTAGGTTTCAAAGCTATTGAGCCTGCAGGAACAGCAGGTCCCTAAACACACTGAAAACTCAAAGCAGGTCTACTCCAGTGTTAAGTGCTAGCTTAAACATACACTCTTCCTACACATCCCTAAAGGATTGCTGTGTTTTCACAAAAGCAGGAGCTTACACTGCTGTGGTGTGCTCCTGCAAGTTTCAAGCCTGAAATGTGCCCACACTACACTTGGCAGGACAGTGCACTAACTCCTGCAGAAGAGCTTCACAAAATTCAGACAGCTCAAGTCTAGGTTTCTAATACTTCTGATCCTTGACACTGAACTATTTAATAGCTAGCACATGTGACCCATTTCACTACTAACTACTAGTACAGCCTCTCCCTGCAGCAAAACAAAAAGGAAAGTGATGGAAAGAATTGTGCTTAACTAAATTAACTAGTTAGAAGGAGTTATATTTAATGGCTGGTGCTTCTGCTGCTTGGCTGCACTAAATATTCAACAGATTTGCAGAAACTAAAGCAAGATCCATATCCCTATAAAAGCTTAACTTCAGATTAACCCAAACTTCATTTTCAAACATGTGCCCATCTATTCATTTATAATTGCATATCAGAAAAATCTGCACCTCCTAAATTCTTAGGTTCAGAAGGAAGGCTTGGATAAAGTGTGAGTTTCTTCAACTATATGTGCTTTTGAGCATTGCATTCACTAGAAGTTCTTCAAAACTAATCCATTCCTTGACCTTATTGATTGATTATGGCTTGAACCTCAAAGCAAAAGAGGAGATAACAACTTATTTCCCACTGATTAAATATACAGCTACTTCTTCATACAACAGGAGGTCCATCTTAGCAAGGCTGTGCCCAAATCATGAGAAAGGGCATCAGGCAGCCACTGCCTGAGACAACTTGTGGTCTACCATGGTACCTGCCTTCAGCCCAGCTGCCAGGAAAGCCAAATCACAAGTTATCCTGCCTGCATGAACGTGGCAGAATGTACTGGGGAGGAAGATTCTTCCAAATCTCACTTCCTCTTATACAGAAGAAGGTGAAAGACAGAGTTCATGCCAGAATTAGACTATTCTCATGCTGTTCTGAAACACCACACTTGGCATCTCAAAGCACCAGGTGTGGGTGGTACAGAAAATGTGACAATACCCAAGCATCTCAGCAACCTGTTCTGCTTTAACTGCAGGGGGCTGATAACTGCTCTGCAAATACTCACTGCTTGGGGCAATCAACACATTTACCTGCCCCAAGACAATCAGAAGTTACTCCCCAGAGGAGGCAGTAAACACACCTGCATACTTGCAATGGTTACCTAATTTGTTGTGCTGTCTGAAAGCACTATCACTTGCTACGGCAAAGCCCTAACAAAATCCATTGTTGGTAAAAGCCTAGTGAAATCACCTGGCAGAGATTTACTAGAATGATACTTTGCTTTTTATTTCAGTGCTTTTCCCAGATAAATTTGCAAGGGAGTGCTATTTCTGTTACAGATGTCTTGATTGTTGCTGCGCTTGTGTATCTTGTCACCCCAGAAGGACATGGCCTCAAGGAGGGTCAATTCTCCAAAATCCCAAACAAGCTATATGGTTAGACTGACAAACTTTCTAGAAGCCCTAATGAGGCCAAACCCGCAGGTGCTGATAGGGAACACCTCACAGTCCTGACCACTGAACTCAGTGAAGCACAGACAACTGACAGGTGGTGTGGACAAAGAATCAGCATCACACTGGGCTCTGCTCTATCCTACCATCAACATTACATGGATTTACTCAGAAAATACTTGTTTCAGGTGGTATCACTGCAAAGAAAGAAAGTGGTGGATATGATAGATCAAGACAGAGATTAATGAGCAAAAGTTTTAATATGATCACTTCTCTCCTCAGCCAGAATGCTAAAGCTAAATCTTATTTCCATGGAGGTTTCCATTTTATTCCCCTCACAATCCCTCTTGTCCTCTAAAACCCACATACATGCCATTAGGCAATAAGCTTAGGGATATCAAACAACAGACAATTAATGTTAACAACTGACTCAGTCTTTCTTTTCTTTCAGCAGTAGTTTGTGGTCTTATTGAGCAGACTTTAGAAGAGAAATAGAAGAAATTGAATACATACCAACTAGCAAAAAATAATACACCCTTAAAAGCAAAAAAAACAGAAACTGGCTGTGACTGCAGAACCTATATCCAACATGTATTCAATGCTTTACCATTCACAGGCACTTTCACTCACTGCCAGCAAGGAGCAGAATGGCAGTAGACATTTGCCAGCTTCCATATGTGTCTCCTGTTTACTCTTAACTAAGTACCTTTTTCTTGTAAGTCATTATGTCAAATGCCAGGACTTTGACATTGAGCTGTGGCTCAGTATTCCAGACCTCAAGAACCATGTCCAAGTTAGCGTAGCTTTTACAAGGCTGTGCAAGATTATTTTCTTCTTTAAGTGTACCATCTAGAGTTAGGAAGTGGCTACGCTATCTGTTGGTACACAAGATAGTCTAAAATTGTTAGCAAAAAGTAGGAAGTAGCTACTGGAAATTATTTGCCATTATTAGACCCAGCAATCTACATTCTAACAAGACAGCAATAATTCTGATATAGTCTGAAAAATTAGAAATCTCTACAGACTACATAGTTTTGTCTTCTAACCCAATGGATAAGATGTAACAGCAATGTTTCTAACAGTGAAAACCAGTGCTGGAGTTTCAGCAAGGCATTATGCATTGTAATGAATATATTTTGTCAAAATTTTCAGCCATCCTATTGCTTTTTTTCATAGGGAGCCAGTTATTGCAAAGCATCTTGTTCATCTAAGAAGATACTTTTCCATCCCCAAAGGCTTTGTCTGTAACACAAATAACCAGGAATTGCGGGTATTCAAATGATGACGTACCAATGAGTACTTTCTATCTGGCATAGATGCAACATCATTTAAAAAATAAAGGCTAAAGAACATGCTTAGCAAACCAGCAGGCATCCAAAATTTCCATAGTCACAGAATTCAACCAAGCATCTCTAATGTTCTCTCTCATCACTCAAGAGGGACATGTGAAAATTTCAATCAAAATATTTGCTACAACAACAAGAAGAGCATTCACCTTCTGCTCCTGATGGGTGGTGATTTACAAGCCCAGAGTGACAGTCTCATTACCCCATGTAGAGACAGGCTCTGTGTTTAGGCTTGTGCCAGGCTGAGCTCAAAGACTCCAAGAGGACTTTCAGCTCCCTGTACAACAGGAGGTCAAAACCTGAACCAAATAGAGGCTATTCCTGGGAAGAAAGCACTGAACTACACAGGGGAAATAGGTTATAAAGAATAATCATCAAGTGGGTGCATGGTGTTTTCAAACCAGCAATTTCAATGTTGTTCTTTGAACCTGGAAGTCAACCTGAAACAAAAGTACATGCTGAGCGACACTCTGCAAACAGGTTGGGATTCAAAAGTTACCCAAACCCTGTCACGAGGGCCAACAAATTTGATGTTCTGGAAATAAGAGCTAGGCAAGCACCACTCTACTTGTGCAATGATTTAAAGACAACAAGCAGCACATTCAAGCAGCTCTCCTGAACCCTGATGTTGCACACAGAAGTACAGCACCAGCAAAACATTTACACTTGTGTTTCAGGGAGGCAAGTCCTCTATATGCACACCAACTGAAAAATAACAGCATGTGTCTGAAAAGGACTCTTGCTAAGGCAAAACCTTTTCTCTCAGAGATCAGTCCTTGGTTCTCCTTTCCCCCCAACAGAAAAGTCAGCCAACTGTTTGGTGTGAAAACAAATTCTCCCAGTGTGGCCACAAGCTGAGCTAACACAAGAAACATTTCCTCTTGCCCAGCTTCTGCAGATGATGGGACTTGGTCCCAGGGCATTGTATTTAGTTTCAGTCCAGAGCTACAGATCAGCCTGAGGCTGAGAATCCCACCCTTGCCCTGCTATGAAGGAAACAGTGTTGAAAGGAAAGCATTTGCCTCCAAGAGGGAGGATTATTTTTAAGGACTAAGCATTTAGCTGTTTAGGGTACAAACCAAGCCAAGGAGTTTAGCCAGAAGTCAACTAGGGGAATAACACACAATTTCTCTCTGTATAATATAATGGTTTTCTTAAGTAAGTTAGAAGAGGAGAAGCAATTTGGTGGTATTCTAAAAAGAGGCAGCTCATATTTTAACGGAGTAATTCATATCTGATGAAGTGTATATGCATTTATTTACCTTTGTCTTGGTACATAACTCAAATCCATCTGGGCAGCGGTTCTGCTCTGAAACAACAAACTGTGGTGCACACACACACAGATTCACACTGATTTTATGAAACAGTCACCAAATTTTGGCCAGATATGAGCTATATTCAAAGAGATCCAATTTCATTCTATTGCTTCCAAACCAAAGCTGGGACCCCATTCTTCAGGGTCCAGATAAGATCACCTAAAAAGAACATGTGGTACTTCCACAGCATTGCTGCACAAAGGTACACTGATCCTTAGGGATCAGCTGTCCACAGCTATGGACAGCCAGACCCTCTCCCTCACACAAAGCTAGAGCATCAATTCTTGCACATGACCCTGTTACTGGGGAGAAAAAAAAAAACAACAAAGAAAACCCACGCCAAAACATCCAACTCCCCTTTCTCCAGCCTTTTCACTTTAGAAGCAAAACATACAATGAGTTTGAAGATTTACATTAACCTTGTGAGGCTTTCTGGGAACTTCAAAGCAGCATGGCTCTGACACAAAAAGTGCCCAGATGATATAAACTCAAAATTTGGGTGGTATTAAATGCCTAATAGGATACTCAAGAATGTATTACTGTGTTATGCCTACACTGCAGTCACCAATGTAACCACAGCTTGGTTCAGGAGCACTCCAACATAAAATTCAGCTGAGTAACAGAATTTCAGCATTTGGACTTTGCTCAGCTCTGACCTAAACTCTGCTGGTTCCTGGATAGGCAGCTGACAGTTCAAGAACAGCTGCCATCTACTTCAAACACAGCAGCTGTTAAAATCTAAGAATAACATAGATGGGTCTCAACCCAATTTCTATGAAGCTTTGAAGTCCAGCTTGGAGATCCAACTGGGAAAAGAATTGGCTATGAGAAGAAGGATTATTTCTGAGTACAAAACTTTTAGCTGCTAAGAGTACAAAATGTACAGCAATCTACACAGATCTATGTACTGAACTAGGAGAATAACATCCAACATCAGGAAGCAACATAGGCTAGCCATCTGTACAGTAAAGCTTTAGAACATCTACTGAGCAAGCCTACATTCAAACTTTTTGAGGGTCAGGCACCAAATTGTATAGCTTTTCCTTTGTGTTAATTGAGTCAAAGAAGCAGAAAAAATAATTAAGAATGGAGAAAAAGTAATGGGCCTTGTGCTTTCATTAAATCTAGCCACTTAATTTTTTTCTTCCCTCTCTCCTTCAAATAGCTAGGATTTTCTCTCCCTGTGTCCTGGGACATGTGGTGGGAAAAATGGGACAAATCAATTCACACCTCTAAAATTATGCTACTGTACCCAACACCCACATACAGAGACTCACTGGACCAAATCAAGAGGCCCTGTTAGTGCTGGGATTTGCAGGCAGAAACCTTCATTGCTCATTCTCCTGGCACCAGGCAGGAGCCTGGAGCTTTCAGAAGTTTATTATTCCTGTTCCACAGTACAGAGTGTTTCACTGATGTATTTAAACAACCTCCAGTTAAAAAACAAAACAAAACTAAATAACCAGATACATGCTTATCACTGGCAGGGGTGTGATGTCAAACAAACACCAGCCAGCTCTGTGGAATTGTCCCAGGCTGCAAAAGTCAAGGGAAAGGAAGGAGGGAACCGCTCAACCAGTGCAACATAGGCAACACAACTCCCAGGAGAGGAGGCAGCCCAAAGAGAGCTCACTAAAGACATATTTTAGCAGCTAGCACTACTGAACCAAAGTGAATGGCCCCCAGCACGGCTTTGTAAGCTGTTCTTTCCCAGGGATGAAGTTTTCACTAGCTACTCAAGGCATCAAGATGGGATGAGAGATAGATGTCCAGATGGCTTCAAGAGGTCTCAGCAAGTGATTCTGGCATCTCTTTTCTCCTTTCTCAGCTTCAAAGGTGTTTTGCTGCGCACAATCTTTCCCTCTTCACTCAAACTTTCACTCCTCTCTCTCCTATCAGCATCCATGAAGGCAAATCAGTTTTTCACTTACCTTTTAGCCACAGATTGCAAACACAGGAACAGCATCCATTACAAGATGGATCTAGCTATTTCCACCTATCCTTTCCTACACAGCACTCCTGTATTTTACTGCTAGTTCAGGGAGCTTCAACAAGCTCAAAATTTGTATTTACCAACACAGTCCTTAAGGACAAGGATCCTCCTAGCTACTCACTATTCATACTTACACTAACTCAGACCAAACTGACCCAACAGCCCACTGCAAACTGAAGAACACTAAACCTTCTGCCACCAACCCCCCAAGGCTCACAGCCCTTCCTTGAGCACCTGCTGGGCCTGTGCTAATTCACAGCAGCTGTGGCTTGGAACCAGCTTTCTCCCAGCTGATGCTGCTTCAAGTCAGCTCATACTGAGACAACAGAACTTAGTAGATGGCATTAGTTTTTCTGATGAGTATGTTCCTTCTTCTGAGGAAAAACACACAGTGTCAACCTTAAAAAGGCTTTTCCCTGATTTGCTAGGGAAAAAGACTATAAATCCTGCAGTGGGGACCCTTGAAAGGAACCAAAGCAAGCACCAGTTCCTGCCCTAGGACGACTTGGTGTTCCCCTTCAATGGGAGCACCATGTGAAAGGAACTACTGCCTTTCCTTACAAATCACTAAGACAAAAGATCCCAAAGCCTCTCTTTTTCCCAAAAGAAAGCGTTGTCTTCTTAAACAACCACTCAGAGGTAAGGATACCCAAAATCCATCCAAAATGAAGAAAAAAGTTAACTCTACACCAAGGCAGGTATTTGTTTCTCACTGAAGCTGGCAGGATCTGTGTGCAAGTTTCTCTGACGTTGACTAACAGGACAACTGAGCCCAGAAACACAAACCCTTGAAAGCCTGGTGGTAGAATTTGGATCTATGTTTGTAAAGCAGCACATACTTGCACTGCCCTCAGCACTGCCCAGCCACAAGGCTGTTAGGCAGCTGCCAACACAATGCTCTAATAAACTGAGGAGGAGTTTTGAAATTTGCTTAGATAAAAATTGGGCCATAGCTAAAGGACATCATCAGAAGTTTTGCTTAGCAAGGATCTGGATGACTGGGATTTAATAATGGATGATTAGAAAAGCATTGCTGCATTTCAACAGCTTGAAAAGTCCCAGGGAGAGCAATTCAAGTTTGTGTGAACCGGTACCAAAGGAAAACTATTTTCATGAGCTGAGGATTGAACAGTCAGCTTTCACATACAGTATGAAGATTTACATTTGCCATGATGGATAATGATTGAGAGAAGAAATTCTCTGAGCACTGAGAAGTTACTTTTCACTTCTGTTTTAACAATTATTTTATTTATCCAAGGTTACTTGTGGGAAAAATTAATGGTTAGTCAAATACATATTACTTAGTTGCAAAAATAATAAAGAACTTTTTAAAAGGAGAGAAATGAGAGTACCAAATTGACTTGAATTTATTTGACTTGAATTTTCATCTCATATGGGAAGGCAAATGAATATTTATGTATTGTAAAGTCAAGTGTCTAGCCACCAAAATAATGTCATCAAAAAGCCATCAGGAGAAAAGGTCTTATTATTTGAATAGATTTTTTCCTTCTGTGGTTCTTTCTTCTTTCAGTCTAAATAAACACTTGGGCTGCAGCCATATTTCATCTGTTGGAAGTTTGTGGAGGTGGCAGGCCCCTGTGTTAAAAGAGAAACTAAGTTTTTCTCTTGGCAAGCAGCAAGAGTAGGGTCCTAAGGCACTGAGGGAGAGGCTTCACAGCCCAACATAATCACCCATCCAGACTGATTAAGATGAGACACTGTGGGAAACCCGTTTCCAATGCTCTCCAGATGCAGCCAGAGCAATAGCAAAGCAAGCAGTGGTAAGTACACTGCAAAAGGAGCAGACACCTCCACCCTTGCATGATATACACCACAGAACTCAAGCTAACAGTGTCCAAGGGAACACCACCTGAAATTCCTTTAGCTGAGGCATCTCCAGCTCTTCACTGGAAATCAATTAACTACAAGTACAAAATGTTTGCCTACACATGCTTTAGGCAGCCACTTGGCTCTGCAAAGCCTCCATCTGTGAGGTGTAGATCTCACTCTCTGTCTCCTTTCATTGCAGCAACAATTAGAGGCACTGAAAAATTCAGAAGGATTGGCCTCTAGCCCTTCTGGGAAGTGTTTGCACCCCCAGCTTCAGAGGAGCAGTGAGCACCAACAGAGAAGTACAGGAGAACAGGGAGGACTGCAGAGCTGTGACTTCCCAGCCTGGCTGAGCTGCAGCTCCAAGGTGCCCAGGACATCACCTGGGAGACACTGCTGGCAACCCACAGCTTTGGCAAAACAACAACAACTGCCACATTTTCTTGTGATTCAAGACTGACCCAGGTGGTACCTACCACTCATGCCAGCCAAAACCATGCTGCGACCTAGCTTAGGTTTCAGGTGAATGAGAGCTTGGGAGCTTAGAGCTGCTGTGGATTTTTGTGTAAGATGACACTTCGGGATTGTAGAACAAATGGCATTTTTCTTATTGAAATTCCTTCTTAATTAAAAAATTTCAAAAGGAGTTTTCCCTTTTAGTGTCAGCTAGATACAAATGTTGTGAAACAAACCCTTCCAGACATCTAAGCAAGAGTGATTGATTTCAGAGCAAGCCTAAAACTGGATCCAGACCAGTACTTGCAGACATACTTTTTCATTTTTAAGACCGATTGCCCAATGGCTCTCACATTCCTCCCAGTGGCCAGTCCATTGTTTGAGAGCATCCTCAGTAAAGCTGCTGTAAATAATTTACACAACTCACAGCCAGCCAAGGCTGAGATGGTACCATCAGGGCCACATGAACATCTCAAGCTATAGCTAGATTACTTTGCACATGATGTGAAATGAAAAATAAAGCCCTGAGCATTCCAGTCATACCAAGTGTGCTCCCGATAGCACTTTTAAACAAATCTCCACTGTTTCAGGGACAGAGCAGAACTGGAGTCTGTCTGCTTCGATTTAAATCTGTCCCTGAATGATGTCCATGAGTTAACAGGGAGAATTACAAGGGAAGGAACAAATAAACATTACTAAAAGAAAAAGAAAACCAGACATTTTAAACACTCAGACGCCTGCATAGTTCCCAGGCTAAGCAGGGAATGTGTGTAATTCGTGTGTTAAGAAAAAAACCCAATCTTCTCAATGGTGCGCAAGATCTAGCAGCTCTGAGGCTGCGTAACCTATCTGGGAATCAGGTATGGATTTACAGGGGTGAGGGGAGGGAGAGAGAAGAACCCTGACTTGTTCCTGTGACCTGTGCCTTGCAGGGCACGTGGTCTCAGGCCATAAAACAGGGCTGTCGTAGGCACACCACCCACCACATGTGGGCTGGCCTACAGGTTGTCCTCTCCAGAGAGGTGAGAAACCACCCTGGAAAGTGCTTTTGTCTGTCAACAGGGGCAATACACCTGGGGGCGTGGTCAAGTGTAAAGAGCTTTAGATACTGTACATGAAGGGGAGGTCTGGCTATTACTGGTTTTTAGGACCATTTCTGCCTTTGCTTTCTGCAGCAGCCAAGGGAAAGATGTGTCTTTGGTATGTATGTACCTCAGTTAAAGCCATTCCAGTTTTTGGACAATGGCCCCATGAACCTCTGTTTGTGTCCACACTTATGATGCTGCAGGACCATTAGAAAGTCCATGTAGACCCTCTCTCCACCAGGAGCTCAAGTCTGCAGCCACCAATCACAGGCTGGTGTTAATGTACAGCGCTGAAACATAGCAAGTCCCCAACAAGGGACAGTAGGTCACTTTAATGGTATCTAACTTGTCCCACAAAAAGCCATCTAGGTTCCCATTTGGCCCAGATATTGTATTTATGTGGTTCAAATTTATGCTCACGTTTAATGCAGGAATGTTAGAGATTAAGTGTAATTTGTGTTTGTACTTCTAATAGCTATGTAAAAAATATTAGACAAAGACAATAAAAGGAAAAGCTTTCCCCTGTCTCTCTCCTCAAACTCCTTTTCAGCTTAACCCAATTTTCCAAGTCACTTAGAGGCCTTTAAATAAAATGAAATCCTAACGATGTCGCTGCCATGAATAATTAATTGTACCAGTACAATCTCTCAAACAAAATCCATTCTCATTAGATTAGAGGTTTTCTCAAGACACACGAGTTCATTATGGCATTTTTACATCCTTCTTGTCTCTTATGTTTCTTTGGCTTTCCTTATCTGTGTCTTTTCTTATTTGTGTCTGAAACACAGGACTCCATCACCTCGGTAGCCTCCAAAGCAACATTCCAATACCCAGGGAAGAGAGCTCTATACAACCAGGCACATGGTGGCAGGAGTTTGAGAGTCCTGTCTGCAACTTATGTGCAGCCCAGTGGGGTGGGGACACTCCTGTTTCCAGAATCCAAAGACTATTTGAAAGGTTTACCCCTCTCTGCTAAAAGCTCTAAACTTTGAACAATTTAAGCAGCATGGTTCAAGTTTAGTGTGAAATCTCTGTTAAAGCTATTCTCAGTGTTTTAAGATACAGGACATTAAAGAGCATTATGGTTCTGATATTAATAACCAGGCATCCACCTTTTTCTACCCAGCTTTCTATCTAGATTATTAAGGCTAATGGGTGAATTAAGGATAGAGGATCACAAGCATTGCACATAAGAAATGATTTGTCTATGAACATTTTGGTGGGCAAAAACTTCCAAGACACTGAGAGCTGCATTTATTCAAAGACCAAGGGAACTATTTTAAAGTATAATAGGAATCATTCACAGTATCCTTAGTAATAGCCTTTGCCACAAGGAATAAATCTTCTGATCAGACATGACCCAATTTAAACTGCTGGCATCCAATATGTTTTTTTCTTAAGCCTCTGAAAGTCCAGACTCATCCAGTGGAATCTTCTTCTTTTAAAAGTGACAATAGTATAAGGAATGAGAGCTCCCTGAAGTCTTCAAAGCAAATATTATTAATTTTTTGGAAGAGGCATAAAAATAAAGTCCAGCCCACTAAAAGTCTTCAGGAATCTGATTTTATTTTTCACAGAGGCAAGCATTACTTTCAGTGCTGAGGACAGATTCCAAGTCTGATAACTACACTTCATCTTTTACATGTGCCCTGAGAGTTCTGTGGAATTTGGAATCATAAAATGGTTTGGGTTGGAAGAGACCTCAAAGATGATCTAGTTCCAGCCCCCTGCCATGGGCAGGGACACCTTCCACTAGACCATGTTGCTCAAAGCCCCATCCAGCCTGACTTTGAACACAGCCAGGGATGGGGCATCCATCTACCACTTCTCTGGACAACCTGTTCCAGTGTCTCATAGCAAAGAATTTCCTTCTCATATCTAATCAAAACTATTCTCAGATTAAAGCCATTCCCCTTGTCCCATTGCTACATGTTCCTGTAAAAAGTCCCTCTCCAGCTCTCTTGTTGGCCCCTTTTAGGAAGTGGAAAGCTGCTACAAGGCTCCCCAGAGTCTTCTCTTCTCCAGGCTGAACAACCACAGCTCTCTCTGCCTGTCATCATAAGAGAGGTGCTCCAGCCCTCTGATCATCTCTGTAGCCCTTCTCTGGACCTATTCCAAAAGATCCATGACATTCCTGTGCTGAGGACCCCAGAGCCAGAGTCAATACCCCAGGTAGGGTCTCACAAGAGCAGAGTAGAGAAGAAGTATCACATCTCTGGACCTGCTGGTATGGCATTGCTGCATCAATACATTATTGCCCTGCTACTTTGGATGCTTCCTCACAAAATGCAAACTCTGAAAGAACATGCTGGTAACAGGGCGCTGGATCAGAGACTGAAAGGGAACTCCCCTCTAACAGGATTCCTTGAGCACCACCTTACACCTACCTGTGGTCTTCGCCCCCATCACTCTTCTTGGGAAGATACCACTTCCATGGTTAGTAATTATATCCTGGCCCAAATTTACTCTTGGAAATTACAACAATTTCTCTTTAGGCCAGTTTTGTCCTTCACACCAAAGAGCTGCTCTTCCTGACAGAGTTTATCTCCTTGATGTGTTCACAGGCAACATTCATAATTTCTCAGTTTTCACCTTAGAGGATTTAAATTCTCCTGGTCATCCAGGTGTCTCTTTCTTCCACACCACTTCACTGTGGAGATTATGTGTGGTGAAAATGTGTGGAACTACACAGTGTACATTAACCCCTTGCACAGTGGAGTTAGTAATTCCTACCCTTATGCCAATTCCTCTTTTGAGGTACCTTAAGACATCAGGATTGTAGATCTATTTTTTCCTGGTTACTTTGTACCTATAACTCCCTGTAAACATCTGATCATGCACCATGTCCTACATACTCTTCCTTTGCTGTTTCCAAGTGCTATGCCTTTGGTTTGTAAGAGTAATTCTTGTTATCACCATCCTCTTCATACTGCTGGTGCCTCAAAACTTCATGTCAGTACCAAGTTTCACTGGCACTCCATAGCCTGGTCACAGACCACAGACATGCCCTGGCTAGAAGGACTGTGACCAGGACACGTAAACTACCACTGGAAAAGCCCACGGGGAAGGGATGTTACCCGATTACCGTCTCACTGCCCAGGGTAATCTGCCCTTAGAAACACTGCTAGTTTTTATGCAAGATCATTAACTGAACTATTCAGTATGAATTCTTCTCCTCAGGGCTATGTTTAAAACATGTCTCCAGCCCTGTAATCCCCCGTCAGCAAAGCTTCCCTTTATCTCTTCTTTATCTAGCTTTTGTATTTGTCCCTATCTTAACCATCTAAACTAATAAATTGTCTCAAAGGACCATAAAATCTGGTCTGCCATTCACAATGTTTCATGTTCCAATTGTCTCTCCAGCGCTTCTTACAAAGACTTTGTCTATTCAAAGTCAAGGCAAGTTCTGTACTTCTGATGTCAGCAGCTCTGAGACATCTCTAACAACAAATCCTTGAGCTCATTAGCTCCCCTTGATCTGGTCGTTCCCACTCAAAAAGTTTGCTCTTCTGAAATAAAGCACCTTAGTGGTATTTAACAACCTTTTGATTTAAAAGAACTCCATGGGCATTCAGTCAATCCAAGCAGTTTGGTTTGATTCTGATAATCACTTTGCTGCTGGAGTCTGTAGTACTGATATCAGATTCCCATTACGACTAGTGAAGAAATCTGTAAATTACTGGGTACAAGACTATCCCACCTCGATTTTACAGATGAAATTTAATTATAAAAACTCACTCGTTTGTAAATCTAAGGCTGAGTATCTGCAAGCAGGACTCAAAGCATTATACCAGCAGATTTTTTCTTTCACCGTTCTTCTCATAAGTTTTTAATCCAAAGTGTGTTCATTTGACTAGTGTTCTGCCTTTTTCCTTCTTTCTCATACTGGGAAAAGAGAATTATCATCACCTTTAGCTTTATTAATCTGTCCTGAATAGTGCACCTCTTTGAACACCTGATTTTCTTTCATGATCTCTGGTCCCAAAGTGTCAACCCGGCTTCCTTGCAACCCCACTGAGGTCCTTCACCAGTAGTTCATATGACCTCATTGTGTTAATTACACATTTGTGTTAATACCCTGCTGTCCTTGACATGACAGTTGTCTTTTTAAAAACACTGAAAGGTTTGTATATTTCTACATTACACTATATATACATATGCCCTGGTGGAATATCTGACAGTCTAGGACCCATAATTCCTCTTCTACACAGAAACCATCTTGCAGCAGATTCTGTATGTGAACAGGCTGTACCAAACTGAGCAGTAGCTCCTTGGATATACATGCGACTGAAGGTGAGTGCTTGCATGTCTGAGTGAACATACAGAATGAGTCAGTCTGTTATCCCTACAAGGAAGATCACTATGGCTATTAAATTACAATGGGCAAAAACATTAGTGCAGCCATTAAAATCAAAATCAAATTGATTTTTGAGATGACCATTATCCACGTATGCAATTCCAATTTTTCCTCTTAAAAATGGAAAATTCTATACAGGCAGAAGGACAGTGCAATAAACTCTATAGAAAACTTAGAAAATCAGGATAACTCACCCTTGATGTTCTTTGACCTATTTTCTTTATCTTCCAGCATCACAAGGGCTAGAGAATATGAAGTGCTATCATCTGCATTGTGGATGCCAAGGCAACAGGCTCTCTCTCAGCTTAAGAACAAAGTAAAATCTCATGGCATCCACAAAGCTCTCTGAAACATGTTTCAGTGATGCTAATTGTGCTCTCAAGCATCTGATCTGAAAACTTACTTGTCTTTGTGATCTTACTATTTTTTGTACCGTTGGGACACTGCAGACCCTCAGTGATGGACAATTATACCACTTGAAGTGAAAGTTAGCTTGGCTAGCAAAAAAATCTGATATTATTTCCCTTCAATAAATATTAAAATTCTACCTCCTTCTTTAACAAACATAAGGCATTTCAGAATGTTTACAAACACACAAAAAAGAGGAAGAGACCTTCCAAACAGTTTTCCCTCACAATGTATTCCCTGAGCTTCACCATCTGTTTTTCACCACTGTCCATCTTTATGCTACACCACTTTCCCAGAAGCAATGAAATGCCAAAACAAGAACAGCAAACTTTAACAGTACGGTTATCACATTAATCTATGCCTCACATTTTACACATGGGTGTTCCTTAAAGTGCAGTCACAAAAAGGGGAATGAAGTCAGTACAGAGAAAAATGAAAGAAAATTGGGATCACCGTATACACACAAATAAGCCAAGGAAGAGAGAAACTGAAGGATATATGATGTGATATATTTCATATACAAGTAAAGTTATGCCTGTCTGTAATAGCTCAGATAACTTTAGGGCCAGATCTTTGCACAGTGCAAACAGGTCCAAATCTACCCAGTTTATTAACTGGCTTTATGTGCTGTGCGAACACCAGATGAAGAAGAGGGACAACTGTTTTAGGGTTCTGCCTACATTTTACTCTTACATGTTTCCCTAGAAATTCGAACCCAACATGCTGTCCAGGCCAGTTAAGTGTGTTAAAAATGTGCATTCCCAGCTCCTGAACAGGACTTTGGACACTCACTGTAGTCCCATAAGACAGGATCTTTGACAGCAACATCCCATTAAGATATTGCTGCTGAATAGTGTTCCCATGACACATCATGCTGCCCCTTCCATTGCGCCAGCTGAGCTTCCCATGTGCCCTTGCTGGGAATGAGACCAGAGAGCTGATCCGGCCTCTGAATCCCCTTATGAGCTGACTACCTCTACAAAGCTTCAGCCCCTGCCTAGTGCTGTGCTGTGACACTGGGTAATGTCACTGGTTTTACAGTACTGGATCTCTGCAGATCCTGTCATCTGGCTTAGTAAAGGGCCTCAAAAGCCCTTGGACCGAGGCCATAGAAATTCCAGCCCTCACTAGAGAAATGCAATTGGCAAAGTAGCAGTAGGAAGGTATCAGTTGTCCTCTACAGCAGCGCCTGGGAATGATTCAAATGAGTTAAGACAAATGTTTGCTTGAGCAATTAAAAAAAAAAACTTGTTCTGAAGTGGAAATGGATCCATACATCATAGCTTACTTGCTAAGAAGACCCGCAATGTCTTTTGCATTACATCTAACTGGTAGGGAAAATAATTTAAGACATATCAAAGCCAAGTCATGTATAATCATTTCAATTAACAGTATTCATGCTGTAACTTATGTATTGCACTACATCCTTCTAGCCATAGGGCGAAAAAAATTCTTTGAAATCAACAGCATTGGAAAACTAGCCTACAACTCCCTAAACTGATGATTCCACATTTCCCAGAGCCTATTCTGTGTCACATAATCTGGAGGCTGGGTATTTTCAACCAGATGAAGACAGCAGGGTGCCTAGGTTGTTACAGCACTGCTTCACCACGCAGCAGCATTACCGCAAGCACCCGAATGGGAGAATCTGGTGGCTCTGGAACAGGCAAGCTACAGACACGGCTGTTTGGAGGCATGTTTGGAATACGAAGCCCTCGAGCCAGAGAAAGCTACAACAATGGGAGCAATTTGACAGCCCCCTCGCAATACTTCGTCCACTTATCTCAAGCAGGACTCGTGGAGTGAGCGAGCCCTCATGCCCGCTGCAGGAACTCGCCTCTGCTGAGGGCCCCGCAGGAGGGTTTGCGCCTAGGGATGCACATTTTTTGAAGGGAAAGCTACCGAGCTTTCCTTGGTAGCATCAGCTACCTCCTGAAGGTGAATGCCACACTTCTGCTAGCGAGGAGTCTTGGTAACAGTGAAAAGAAACACCTTTATAAACACAGAACCTCGTTCACTAACCACAGTGACCTGCTGCCACGGGACCAGCACGCAAGGGGCTTT
>NW_005054497.1:893653-905001 GCF_000277835.1 Geospiza fortis | reverse complement strand
GCCGCCGCCCCGCCCGGGCTCCGGCCCTGGCCTCAGCACCCCCGGTTACACCGTCACCAATGACGTGCTCTTGTTTTGTCGACTACTCATTTCCTTAATTATCTCTGGCTGACAAATTAGAGCGTCGAGTGGCTCACCGGCTAGACAAGCGGCTCATTTATTTTTACAGCAGCGTATTTTCACATTGCTGCGGTTATTTCATGGCTACGGTTTGACCTTGCACCAAGTTACTAAACAAAACAGTCCAAGAAAGCCACCCAAACACGATAACTTTGACACAAAGACCAGGTTTTGGCTTTCCTTTCCAAGCAGCAGTTAAGGTCAGCAGACTGCCTAAAGCCATAAAGAAAATATGTCTGTACATGCACAAAAAAGTCCATCTTTTAAAACTAAATGTTTCCACAACTCAATTTACACTTGTCTCATGAGCACCTCACACTGAGCTTCTCCCTCTCTAGATTTCTGCAAAGCTAGGGAAAAAAATGTCAGCAGTCTTTCTGTAAGTTTTCCCCTGCTTTAAACACACTCACCACTGTGTGAGCAAACTCCAGTTGCAGATGCCGTGGTATAAGCTCCATACTCCAAAAATTACCAGTAATTTTGCAGTCTATTCCTAGGACAGCTAAAACTATGCAAGAATCATCCACCAATATCACTGACATGCATTAAAGGGAAAAAAATATTGTTATATAGCAACATCTCCTCATGTTGTTCAAAGCCTAAAGCAAGCACAAACTAATCCTGATAAAAAGGAGAAAAACTGTTTCGGAAAAGAAGCGGAAATGCTGCTCCATGGGAATTCTCCCACTGGACACTGTGCTTGCCTTCGCAAAGGCAAAAGAAGTTAGGCAGTCCTAGCCTCTTTATGGACAGTTCCTTCAGGTGCAGTATGTGCTTCCCTCCTCTCCAATCACTGCTGCTGGGTTGATTGTCCTTTAAATAAGTCTAAACTGATAAGCATTCACATTAGACACCTAGCTTCCTTCAAAAGCAAGAGCTTGCATAGACAGCTGCAAGTGAATAAATCCAGCCAAGAAGCTGCAGCTGAACAGGTACGCCAGATCCAGCATTCTTGCAGAGCCACCACCATGCAGAATGGCCAAATACTTTTTTTTTTGGAGGGTGGGAATTACAATGAAACCTTGTATTACCTTGTTAGTTGAACAAGCAGCAGATATGAAATAAATGAAGGCTATGAGTGATGAAGTGACTCATTCCCAGTTTGCATCATCCCACCCATACTAACACTGGAATCTGAACGAAGAGTACCTCATCTACAGGAACAGCCACGCTGGCATTAACCCCCTTAACCTGAATGCCAGCATCATCAAAGCTTCCCCATGGCACCCTGGCAGCTTTGGCAGCTGGCTGGCACCAGAGGAAAGGCAGGTCCCAACCTTACTAACAAGGGTGCACCCAGCTGAGCTGCAGTTGCGTCCACTACTGCCCACCCAAATATAACCAAAAATGGGTCAGAGTGCACACTCACTGGGATAAATTCTGAACTGCTTCCTGTCAACAGCAAAGGCTGCTGAATATGAATTGCACTAAAAAATGTTCAGTATGTACAGGAAACGAGCAGCAGAAACATGACTAATCATACCATCTGATGGAAGTGTCAGCTTCATTTTGCATCAGCTATTAAGATTACAAACATCACCGACAATGGTTTGGGTTTTTTTCCTCCTTTCCTTCTTGTTTTTGCTGCAGCAATAGTAAGGAGGTTGTGTCTTAGAGCGAAGCAAACTCTTCCTGGAATATCAGGTGGTGACTTCTCCATGAGTGACCTGAATTTAAGGACAACAACTGGAAAGCCAATTCTGCCTCTCAAGGTCTCCCAGCCAAGCAGCAGCAAGAGATGGCAAGCTCACAATAGAAGAAAAAAGATCCCTTTGTCCACTATTTTGTATCCAAGAATTCTCCAGTTTGACTTGATGTTACACTTGTGTCCCAGTTTCAGCTGGGATAGAATCCATTTCCTTTTTAGTAGCCAGTACTAAGAAGTGCTGCATTTTGGATTGAGTGTGAGAACAGTGCTGATAACACGCTGATTTTTCTCTTGCTGTCAAGCAGTGCTTACTCTAAATCAAGGTCTCCTCAGTTTCCCATGCTATGCCAGGAACGGACACAAAAGAGGCTGTGAGGAAACATGGCCAAGACAGCTGACCTGAACTGGTCAAATGAATATTTCAAGCATAGAACATCATGCCCAGGATGGGGGAAGCCATCCCAAATGGTGCCATGTGCAGCTCAGGGAGAGGCTGGGCATTCATCAGCAAGTGATGAACAACTGTACTGTGCCTATTATGCCTCATTTTTGTTGGGTTTTCTCTGTACCCTTTTTACTACAATTATTAGTATTACCATTATATTTCACTTTATCTCAATTATTAGACTGCTTTTATCTCAGCCCATGAGTTTTACTTTTTTTCCTGATTTTCCTCTCCATTCCATGAGGGAGGGAAGAAAAGGGGAAGGAAACAAGGAGCTGCATAGTACAATTGCCTACTGGGTTAAACTATGACAACCTGTTAAGCCAACAGTTAAACTCAATGTAAGCTGGGCTTTAGAAGTCAATGCATATGTATGTATGGATATACAAGAGTTGCAAAGTATTTTTCAAAGTACAGTATTAACAAGTCATGCTAAAGACTAGCTGTGTGTTGCTCTTTTCATACACCTGCTCCATAAGCACTGCTGATCTGATCTGTGTCTTCAGAGCAGAAGTATTACAGAGGGAATGTGCTTCACTTGTGTCTGCTTCTGATACGAGCCTCTTACATTAACACACCATGAAGGTATTGCACATAATGCCACAGATTTGTTGTTAATCTACATTTAGAGGAATCTAAATGCATCTGTCATTTCAGGTCTTCCTGCAAGGAAAGGAAAGAATCCATTTTGATCACCTTTTCTATAAGCAAAGTTGTAAAAGTGCGTGATTTACAGGTCAACTGGGGCACATCCTACGGTGCTTTAATCCTCACGCCTTCTGATACACTTTGTGCCACAGATTTAATACAGTTCTGCATCTAGCTTTGCCTAGAACCACATACTACATAACTGTGCTTTGGTTTATGCTATTGAACAGTTTCTACAAGGATATACTAAGAAAAAGAACAATTTTCCTAGGGTTCTAATTTCTCTCCCATTATCAACTGTTGTACTTCATATGCTCTTCAATTCTATATGCAAATTGCTCAGAAAAACATGCAACAACAACCTTGTCTGACTAACTTTCACCACGTTCTTTCCTTTCCTAAAAGCTGTACCTTTCTTACCTCAATCTGCTCTTCAATGTTTGCTTTATTTACTCATGATCACTACCTTATTTTTGCTTCTGCCAGTAGCTTTACTCTGCCTCCAACTCTTTGGTAATGCTTCCTATCTCATTGTTATTTCTCACCCACTTTCCTCAGTACCCGCATTTTTGCTTCTCCTTGCTTGTATCTGGGTAAGTTGTGGAAGCTGGGAGATTTAATGATCTCATGGAAGTGTGGCCTCTGTGATGCATCACTTCAGCTGTGTTCTGGTTAAAGCTCACAGAACATCTCCCTTAATGTCCAACCAACTACCAAAATCTCTCATTTCACTATTTCAACCTTGTGAAACCTGCCAAATTTATCCTTGTCTAAATACAAATCAGCAGTGACAATTCTACACGTTTTAACCAAAGCATGGGTAACAGCATATAAGCAGCTTTTTTAATCTAGTCTGCTAACAGCAGAGAGCTGCCACCAGCAGCTTCCTACAGCATGGAAAACAAACCAACCTGAGTAACATCAGTAAGAAGCAATAAATGGCTGCTGATAACTGGATACTGTCCGGTCATAACTGCACAGCTAACAGGTATGCTAACACAAGGACAAAAAGAAAAATAGTTAAAGAAAAACTTTGGGAAAAGTGAGAGGAAGAACACACAAGTCAAACAGATGAAACTTCCTTCAATGTATCCCAGAAGTAAGACCTATTACATACAAGACACTTGTGACACTCCTTTAAAACCTACGTTTTTGTAGCATGTCTTAAATATCAGTCAAGTTAGATCCATCTGCCAAACTAAAAAAGGTAACTTTCCATGGACAAGGTCTACCCATTTTATGTATATCTACTAAAGAACCTAAACAGAGAGCAGCTTTCTGTAGTAAAAATGGGAAGAAAACATCATAATTAAAAATGACTTATTCATCATTGCTACCTGTACAGCAAATAACGTAACTGATGCTTTTAAGACTTACATTTCTATTTATCCTCTGACAAACTTGTGAAACTTAAAGGTTTTCTTTGGGTTTAAAACTTTGCTGCACAGCAGTTTAACAAAAGCAAGCAAAAAATAAATCCCTATTTATCACTCATTCAGAATATTCAGGAGCTTTGTCCTTTACTTGAGGTCAAGCAGGCTTTACTTTGGTGGTAGTGTAACAGAATCTTTGCAGACATTTTTAAGTTAGAGAGCACACAATAACTTCAGAATTAAGAACAAAACCAAATGTACCTTATTGACTATGATTAAGGAAAGCAACCAAAAACCTGACATAGCACTCTGCTACTCTCTCATGTACCATTTTCTTTCTCAGTTTTAATTAGGTTAATGAAGTTAAAGAATACAGATAGTCTGCTATAGTCTGCTGTTGAGAGCATACTCGTAACTGCGTAGACGCTGCTACAAACACATCACTTTGGTCAATGTCAGTAATGCCACCATGATAACTTTATTACACTCTCAAATTAATCATATCCTCATCCTTAAGGAGGCACAATTTAGTCATTTGCATTCAAATATGCATATAAACATCCAAAAGAGTTACCTTAACAGTTTTTATTAAAAAACCTAATGTACATGTTTTGCCCCAGCACAGCTATATTCTCCTTAAAAAGTACTGTATGTATCAAACATTTAAGGTTTATCCCACGACTGCCAATTGTCTTTGAAGAGCTGTCAAATACCTCCAACTTTAATGAGTGTCCGCACAGTCTCAAGAAAAAGCTTGAGCTTTTTAAATGAAGAAGCTTACTACGTTCTGACATGAAGACAGCATGCCATTAACGAGTAACCCTCGTGTTAACTGCATTCTCTCAGGAATTATGTAAATTCCAAATCTCATGGGAGAATTCATACCCTGCATCAAACACAAGATTAGTTATTCAGGTAAATAGAGATCATTTGGAAAGGTCTGTCAACATTCATACTTTTAACAGCTCTTTAAAGAGGTAATGGTGCAGATTACATACAAGCTCTTTGCCTCAGAGTAACACACATTTGAAATTAAAACAAAACATGGAAGACCAATATCTTTACATTTTATTCTTCAGAAAAAGAAGAATCTTAAAGAAAGCATTTAGTAGTCCACTTGTGCTTAAAATATTCAATGCATGAGAAAGCCAAAAGAAAAAAAATACACATTTTTGTACACCATGATCAAAAAGATAACATTATAAATTTTCAGAAATTGCACTGTATTTAGAACACTCTCTAGAATCTGCTCCACTTCTACATATGGCTACTGAGGCTGCCTGACACAGTTCCTTTTCCACTTTAATTGCCAACCTGTGGAGGCCCTTCAGGGATCAGTGATGTGAAGAAGGTTGTGATAAAGGACCACGCAGAAGCCATGAATCCAGGCTGCTGCTCTGTATTGCCATCTTCACCTGCATCTTCTCCGCTGTCTTCATCAATCCCATCATCCATAAGTCGCTCCTTTAAAAACAGAAATTGAAGCAATTCAACTGCTTCTTTTCAGAATTCTGATATAAGGTAACCAGCAGTATCTTCCTACATTAAGTGATTTCTCTCAGAACAACCTCCTGAAGTAATTAGCATGAAGAAAGTCTGTGATTGAAGTAGAGACAATCAGTAATTGTCAGATTGGAGAAATACAGAATTTAAGCAGCAGGCACAACCTGAGGACAATGCTGAAAGCCTTCTGGTTAAACCAACTCCATTCCACAAAAGCTGGCTTTCTGTCCAGGCACTACAGCATTCTTTACAATATAATACACAGGAGTCTCAAAAGACATGTCTGCCCTTACTCACCATCTCTTCAAGATCAGGATTATTTGCATGTTGCCCATCACGGTTCACTTCTGCATTATTGGCTGCCTGTTGTTGGCCTCCCTCTTGCCTAAAGGGAAACCATCCAGCTTGGTGTCTATGTAAGAAAGCGGAACAGTTGAAAACCTCTCTTTTGAAAGGAACAAAAAAATTTTTCTTCTACAGCTAACTACTACAGCAAATTCTGTAAGTACTTTCAAATGAATGAGGTTACATCTATCTTTCTGTAATTCATCCTTTTAGACTGAATGCTATTCTTCAATGTCTGCATTAAGGTCCTGCTGCTCACAGCCCTCAGTTCCAGAAGACAAATAATGTACCACAATTAGGTGATTAAATATGTAGAATATGGGTCTCCTCCCCATTTTTAAGCACTGAAGTTAAGTAAATTTTCAAAGCCAGCCTTAATCTTCTTAGTTTAAATTTAATTTGCTGTGGAAAAAAGCAATTTAAATTTCATCTAATGCTTGAACCACATCACCACTGTAAATAAAATAAGCCTCTCCTACGTTTCCAAGCATCTATATTCTGTTTTCAATTACCTTACCTGTATGAAAAAACAGTCCTAGGTAGGACCGAGACTACAGCGTAAGGAAACTCTCAGTGAATGACATCAGTCCAAAATACCAAGCATTACTTCTGTTTTCCACTTCTATATACATCATTAAGGTATCTTCATATGCAAAAGGAAGTGATGACAGCAGTAGTGGTATTTCTCAACTAAACACAGAATGTGCTTAGGTCTTTATGACGTGTAGTTGAAGAATTTTACATCTCCATAATTCTATCAGATCTAGTACCCCACTATTATAGTACCACTACCTTAACTCTGCCTAAGAAAACTTGCTGCACACACCCCATACATTATTTTGGAAATATATATGAGCTTTGCTCTGCAATTTCATATCCAAGCAGTAAGTTTAAGTTTATGCAAGTATATGCTTGACCTATATGAGCTTCCTTCCCCTCACATGCCTGTTTTCTAAATTTTCATTCAAAAATGCTACATTTCAACAATACTGATCAATTAATATCACCAATATGTAAGAACACTGTGTTTCAGGTATAAGAGGTATCCAGCTCAGCGTAAAAACATTTTGAGAATTACTTTTCTTTACATCAGTTTATCTACTTGTTTAAATTTGGTTTTTTTAACAGACACATCCTATTGTAAAGGAGCAGTGTGTAAATTTTTGCATGTGGACAATTTTTTATTTTAAATGGAATAAACACTAGCACCATACTCCACATCTCAGATCTGAAGCTATACGCAACTGTTGTACTCACAAATAAACCAGCAGCATGGCTCCCATTACCATGACAAACCGACTGAAAGAAGAATAGAAGTATACAATGCTCAGAAGAATTGCTGCTCTAGAGAACGTGTACATCCAGTCCAGCCAGTCCCGGTTGAAGTCCTCTTCATTCACTACTGGGCCACCCTGTGCATTCATCTGAACATTTTGGTTTACAGGCCTGTTGTCCTGGACAGCTACATTTGGCACTGCTGCAGGCTCATTTGCAGGAGCGTGTTCTGAATTTACAGCCTGGGCAACTGCAGATCTCGCTGGCTCAGTGCTGGAAGTCACTTGGGCTGAAACAGCAGCTTGGCTAAAAATTTAAACATAAACCTGGTTTGTCAAAAAACATGCACCATAATTACTAAGCCTGTCTTCTTTGCTACAGTTCCAGATGTAATACAAATCAAAACAAACTGCATTTTCCCTTAGAGTTTTATTTACTAAGACATTAATTTAATTCTAATCTAAGACTAGATTTCATAATTTGCTGGACAAAACTTAGTATAAAACAGAGCTAGACGAAATAAACAGTGACATTTTAATCCTGAAGAAAACATTTCTTTTCACTAGTGTAGCTCAGTACTAAGATAATGCAGACTTACTATTGCATGTAGTACTGACGTACATACATCTGTTGCCACCATATCATCTGTAAGGGACTGAATGCAGGATACATGGAAAATCCAGCAGGAGCACCTTGGCCTGGAAACTGGTTGCCTATGTTGCTAGAAAACGATTTAAAGAAAAATATTCAGCTCTGAATTGTGACATTTCAAAAGACTGCTAGTATTAAGAAACAATTAAAGTAGCATTTCTCCTCTCATTTGTTCTCCTAAAATAACACACTGAAATAACATATAGTGAGATCATCCAACCCATTCCAAAAAAGCACTACATTTCATAAAATAAATGAATAAGCAAAGTTATTTCCATAGAAAAGAATATTTGGTTCTGTACTTAGTATGTGCACTAGCTGTGTCTCTGGGACAAAACAATGCTGGAAATTTTTCAAGACTGTGCTAACTGCAGAAATTCTTTCATACAATTCCTTTCAAATTCAGAGGTCACCCTCAAAGGTCTACAGGAGATCTAAAGGGAAAACTCACTATCTTCTACAGCTTTCTTTTAGAAGCAATACCTGAAATATCACTGTGACCAGAGACCTGAAGAAATAACATAAGCAAAGACAACAAACTAATCTTTCAGATACAGCTTCTGAAGATTCCAACAAACAACATTGTAAAGTATTTACTTCCCCCCCTTCAATATTTTGAGCGTGTGATTCTGATTCACATGCAAGAGAGATAAAACTCCTGTACGTAAATTTTGTTTGGTTTTGTCTGCTATTAGACTTCTTATCCTCTCTTACCTCCTAGAGCATATAGCATGTTTTGGCAAGATTTCCAACTATTTCCCAAAAGATATTGATGTAGTGAACTGTAGTAAACCAGGACATCTTTCAGGACAGCATGAGAGTATAAAGCATGAAGAAAAGTTTATTCAGACTGCAGGTAGCAAAAGCTGAGACTGCTGTAACTGTACTGCAGACTACACCTGTTCCCTAAGTAAGGCACTCCCTGCAAAGATATCACCAAGAGATTTCATTAGTCTACCAGGCATTCAGATATACACGACATGCCCAGAAAGAAAGATGGGAGGAAGACATTAAAATCTTTTTTCCATGTTACACATGAATAAGTATTGCACTGTAATTCTGCACAAGAACCTGCCATGCAACTCCATGACCTCTGCCAAAACTGTTGTGTTTGCATTTAGCTATAACCTGTTTTGACAACAGTTTAGAGGAAAAAAACAATAAAAACCAAAAGTACTTTCCTGATACCAAACACAAACTGAAACAGTCACAGGCATTATTCAAGGTTTATTTCAAATATTGAAAGGATTAACTAGGAGCCCTGCTGATGCTGTTTATTTATGCATAATTAATGTGTTGAAACAGCAATGCCATGGAGCTACTGTTGAAAAACATAAATCATGATTTACAATTGCAAGCTATAAGAATGTGTTTTTCTATCCCTGAAACTGGCATACACTTGGAGAGGTAAGACTCCTCCAAAATTCACAAAACATTTGACCTCAAAATGTAAAGATGATTAAATATTCTACATGAGTGTCATTAAGTACCATGCTGAGACAAATCACTGAGCAGTGTCTCAATTTCAAGCAGGTAGAGTATCAGATGGGGTTTTGAATAGGCAGGATCACTCACTTCCACCTCAGTCAGCAAAAACCAGTACTACTCAACTTGCCTGGGTGAGTTCTGAAGGAGTTTGCCACTTCCTTTTCTCACATACAGATTTTAGGGTTCTTCCGTGTAACTGCTATGTTGACCTCAAGAAAAGTTGAGAGGCCTCAGGCTAAGTTTGCTCTCACATATACATCTTTTAGAAATATCACCGGATTTAAACCTCGCCTTTCTTTCAAACTCTTTTGAAAGCTGCTTTCTTGATGTCTCAAAGCTTAATGGTAGATTAAGTAGCCAGTCAAACAAGACAAACCACAGAAGTTCAGTTGTCATGCTCTTTTCTTTCACATGATTTCTTTCCCATTCAAATATTGTGGTGGATTCTAGTTTTTTTTCCCCAACAGCTTTTCTAGAAGATGTGACTTTTTGAGAAGAAAGACTTAATTTTTCAAGACTTGGCTCCATTAATTGAGCAAAAGCAGACTGGCTTACAACTGGCTTCTGGCTTAGAATGCTAGCTAGTACAGCAGTATTTTCTTTGCTCATCAAAAATCAAATGGAGGCAGATGTTGTCAATTATAGAGCTATTACAGCTGTCATGATATTAAGCCAGCTTATGAAATTCAGAAACAACTCTACACTGTAATAATGTATTTCAGTGAGAAGAACCTCCACAAAGAAGAGGATCTTCTCAGCAAAGCAAGGCAGCTTGCTGTTCAATGAAAAAGTAGCACAATACTTTCTCATCAAATTTTTCCAAAAGGAGGAGAAAGAGGTAGGAAGCAGAGTATATCAAAAGAATGGCAGCAACAGTGTAAGAATAAAGAAGCAAACAGGATCTCTATAGGCATTCCAAGACTGGAGAACAAAGCAGAGCAGACAACAGAGTAACAGTTGGATAAGCCAGAAAACAGTTCAAATGGTAGAGGTAGCTTCAGAATATTCCGAAAAGAGACATAGCGCTCCTCAGGATGGCTGAAAACCACAAAACTACTTCTTTTGGTCTATGGAAGACACCCAAATAAACTAACCAGCACTGAATTTGAAGGTAAGATTATCACAAAGATACTGCTCACCACGAGTGCAAAACCAAGAATTTTTATTCAGACTTAAAAGCCTGGAATATCAACTTCAGGCAGCATTTCAGTATCCTCTGCTATGATACCTGCTACTTAGAAGAAAGTACAGAGCAAAGGTGACTGATGCAGCAGTGTATTTATGTGCTAGGATATACTGCATGCTGTCAGTATGTAATTTTGTTGTTTGCTTTCAAACATTACTAAAAGCATTTCACTAGATGGGCCACCCACACTTGACAAATGATTTCACTGCCTTGATGTCTCTTGTCTGTTTACTGCTTCCAAGCGCTCTCCAGTCTGAAATGTGAGCTCTGTCAGGGCTGAGCCATGTATTCTGTTTGTACCTCTGCAGCACAGACCCTGATCCCCAACAAAGTCTACAGAAGCAGACAATGCTGTGCTGGCTCCCCACAGCTAAAGAATCACTTGGTACATAAACAAACTACTTCCCCAGTCCCACCTCACGTTTAGATTTCTTAAAAACAGCATTTGCAAAAGCTTAAAAGCAACAGAAGGTTTTAATGTTTTTCCCTGTAGTACTTCAACAATCTGAACTAAATGCTATTTTCCCAAAGTATGTTCAACTCTCACACTGCAGCTTTAAGCCAGGAGCTGAAAAAACATCAAAACTGTAATTTAATCATCTAACATCCACACTACTTATTTGTACAAGTCAATCAAGTACTGCAAAACACCCAAGGAAACTGAGT
>NW_005054497.1:880026-893606 GCF_000277835.1 Geospiza fortis | reverse complement strand
AATATTTCATCATGCAAGAATAGCGAGAATAAAAATTGTTTGGTCATGAAAATAAAAGAAAAATCAACAAAGTAACACCAGCTTCAGCTATGAATCTTCATTTTCCTAGCAAATCTTGATCTGCACATAAATTACATTAAAGCTAGACCCCACTGCCCCAAATGATGTTTAAGTGACAGCTAAAAAAACAGAGCGCATTTCTTACTGCTGGAATACAAGCAGCAGTGCCTAAAAGCAAAAGCAGATGCATCTGAAAAGACTACTGAAGCATTAAAAAGGGTTCTTAAAGAAGCAAGCAGACTCCAGCCAGGCACTGGGCACAGATTATTTCAAGTTGAGCAGAGCCAATACCCAACAGTCCACAAAGATCTACTTCAAGTTCTGACAGCATTCCATTAAAATACTTTCCAAAATAATAAAAAAAAAAAAGGCCTAGGATTATTTAGAGTTTGTTTATTTTGGCATTTCTGTTCAGATTAGGAATGCACTCCTGGAAACCTCCAGTCACTTGCTCTCACTACAGTTCTGTTTGCACCACAGAATGCTCTTGGAACACCATCTGGATTCCTTCTGGATTACACAAAATTGAAATACGTGATTTGGGTGCACTGCCAGTGCACCACAAACATAAGCAGGACCCTATTCCAGGTAACCAAGCTAGACATAGCACAAGTAGGACTGAAACCCCTGAAATATGTACAGTCATGTCAGGTTCTCAGCACTTCTTTCAGTCCACAAATCCACTCCTCTCAATCCACATTACATGCTAGACATAGCAAGTCACAGACTTAGTATTTTTAATGTAAGTTATTCCTTCTTTCCAAGACAGCAATGTCTCCCAAATTTACACAAATTAATTCAGCCCAAAGACTGAATAATGGTTCTGCTGCCTTTTTGAAGTCCACAGCCTATTCAGTTCACTACACTTGACAGAAACTCACTCAGAAGATGTCTGTGTGAAAATCTAATTAGAAAAATGTTAAAACTTCTTACAGATTAGTCATTCACACAACACATAATAAATTGCTTCTGGAATTAATTTCTATTACACCAACAGCAGTCTTGGCAGTCAACCTGGCATCACCTAGCTTTGTCAGAAGGGCAAGCAGGACCACATCTGTGAAGATGCATTCAGTCAGAATAACATAAGTCTCCACCCACTCTTGCCAGCAGATAGTACAATTCAGATAATAATTATTAAAAAATAACCAATTCAAGATGAAAACTAGCAAGAAGAGTAAAGTCTAAGTTAACTGGAATGAGAGCAAGTAAATTAAACTGAAGCTTTACTAAGTTTTAACAGCTCCTGGCATCTGTTTTCTTTCCAGCAACAGAAGCAATGTTACTGTTAGCACATTCATATCTTAGGGGCTTTTGTTTCAACATCCCCCAAAGCAGGTTTCCAGAATCTATACAGTACTGGAAGAACATCCTGTCAGAAAGGAAACTTCAAAGTGCTCCCTGAAGAAATGACAGCTATCATCTCAGAACACACCATCCTCCTGTTTTCCCCTTGGAAGAAGTTACTACTACTGCTACTAACAACAAAAACCTGTTTAAGCAACTGCTAAGGTCACATGGCTTAAAATTCCTAAAGCTGATTTTTAAGCGAAAAAAAAAAAAAAAAAAGAACAGAATTTGAATAGTTATGCAGTAACAGACCTGATCTACATTTGGTTACCTTTCACTGGTATGTATGAAAATCCTTAAATATTCTGTTGTAGATGCACAAGCACTACACGTACTCAAAACAGCTGCATATCATTTCTACAGTTGAATCAAATATGGAGAAATGAAAAATTACATCTCTTTTGTGTAAAAAACTAGAAACCATCCGATTCTGCTAAGAATTTAGTGCTGATTGCTAAAATAAAGGACAGAAAAGACAACCAGAAGT
This sequence comes from Geospiza fortis, assembly GCF_000277835.1. NCBI lineage: Eukaryota > Metazoa > Chordata > Aves > Passeriformes > Thraupidae > Geospiza > Geospiza fortis. The sequence continues at coordinate 891,709 of NW_005054497.1, read as the reverse complement.
AATAATTCTATCAGTTACATTACTAACTACATCCACAACACATATTAAAGCTGCACTTCTCCAAGAAAATTGAGGGCAGGAAGCATAAAGAAAAATATCAAAAATCAGTCTAATGGGGAGCACCAAAAGCACTTCCTCTTTGACTGACTCCTGGCTAAAAACACTAATTTTCAACTTTTCTAATGCGACTTATGCTTCAAGGTGAACTAGCCAAATGGTTTTCCAGACTGTGAAAGAAACTTAATTGCCCCTGAACATTTAAAGCACTGTAAAGAGTATCAAAGAGTGAGGATTGCTTCAGTCTCACTTACCCTTGCATTAAATAAGGAAACTGGTGGCTTGGCATGGGATTGCTGTGTGCTTGTGGAAGATTACGATGCCTCACTCCATCTGCACTAGTGTTCAAAGATGTAGAAGCAGCTTCTTGGTTTGTGGGTGAGGCAGCAGTTGATCCAGAACGGTCTGAATTCTTAAAAATAAATAAAATCAAGGTTGTGGATCTTTGGCACAGTTATAAGATCTACCATGGTGTCTTAAAAAAACTACTTGCTTTAACGTTTCGTCACAAGTTTTAATAAGAGTGTAAACACTGGGTAAGTCTTCTGTGGTTTTACTGGTTCTGGCAAGCCTTAGTAAAAACAGAAATTCAAAACTGCACTCAGGTGCAAGAGGGGGAAAAAAAAGAATTTTTCAGAAAGACTCAACACTTGATAGTTTCCAGAGAAAACCACAAGTCACTGGGAATCATAGTTTCAAAAAGATGAAGCAAACTAAAACTTAATTGAAAGAATATTTAGCAGGAACAAGAATTCTAGTGGCTATTGTTAACAGAAGTAACTGCAACTTCAGGATATGACTGTCTTCAGAAACAGTGGCTTAAACCACCATTCCTCTACCCTTAGCTTTAGTTACCCCTTCTATCATCTTTACCCTTTAGTTACCTCTCTTCACCCTCTTCACTGTGCCAGCTGCCCAATCCAAATTGCTGCACTCACTGATGGAAGGAGGCTATCAATGGGAATAGGGAAGCAGCTAGGAACTGCTCAGGCTCCAAGGAACACACCTAAACTAGTGTCAGACCTCTGGTACCTGGCTTCTAAACTATCACCATAACAAGATTACAATGAGGCCATTGAGATGCATTATTTCAGTTGTAATAAATCCCCAAATCCTGTTACTAAGAATTACTGTAGTATTTACTTAGTAAAAAATCCTGTTTAACTGTGACAACTCAGGAAGTGAGGAAGTGCAATTACTTAAGACGTCTATACCACAAAGAACACAAGAAAAATTTACCATTAAACAGTGAGGGTGCAGAGGAATAAAAAAAAAACAAATAGAAGGACAAAGGCCATTCAAGCTTTGGGTTTAGGCTGTTTCCTCCAAAGTATTATGAACTTAGCACTTTGCAAACTGCCTGCTTTAAGCAGTCATTAATACAGTCATTCAAATACAACACTGACAACTGATGTACACAGAAATAAACACTTGCCAAGCAGGCCGCCTATGTCCTGCCTGGAAACAGAAATATAAATAAAGCCTTTGAAAAGCTGTTGTAGCCACAGTCCCCTCTGTATCACTGTTAAAACTGCTCGTGTTTCTGACTGTCACATAGCCTGACACCAGCCCAGTCAACAGCAGAATGAAGGCAGACAGCTTCAAAGGGCACTTCCCATATGCTGACAATCCACACACCTCAGATGAAACGCACCTACACTGGTATTGTATATATCCCTTTCTGACTAATCTTCAAGGGTTGCTTAGTGATACTGCCAATTCTGGGAAAAAAAAGAACTACCAAGTTCTCAACAGAAATCATAACTGCTTTTAAAACACAATACAACCAAAGACCATCATCATTTTCAGAGGGTGTGAGGAGGAGAAGGCTCAAAACACCATAAACATGTTCTATAAACAATTTAACTAATAGAAGTGTTAAGAACACTTGCTACTTTTGACTGCCTTACAGATCCTATGACTAGCTCCAAGTTCATACATAAATACTGGCCAATTCCTGTCAAACAAAAAAAGCCTGGCCAAGTTCCACCTGTATCTCATGACAACAGCAATATTTTGACTGTTTTCAAATTTTCACAAAACAAATCTCTACTTTGTTTTTCTAAAATTTTGAATACATTCTGCAATTTCTGCCAAAGATACAGGGATATGGAGAGAAAGGAAAGTGTATTTTCAATATAGTGTGAGAAAGAAAGAGTAGCTTAGAAAAAGTAGTGCTTTATCATCTAATAAACATAACTATTACAATATGAAAAAAGGTCATCTTTGTTTAAATAAAATTACATCCTTAAATAATGAAGTCTAATTGTACAAATTCATATAGCATGCTCTACTTCCAACACACCATTTTACAGACAAATATAAAAAGTTAAAAGAGAAATTAACAGCAAGTTTCCTTAGCGTAGAAGGAATTCATGTCCTGTGTATGAAAAAACTCACTGAGCTACTGCTGGAGGTTGAAGCTCCATGACCTTCTCTACTGGTGCTGGGCTTTGGAGAACTTGGGGGTGTCCGAGATGTACATACCAGGTGAACCATATGATATTCATCTTGCTAAAAATTAAAGAAATCAAAGAGCTAAAGCAACAATATTGCAGAAACTTACAAGTAAAAAAAGTCTTTAAAAATTCAAAGCTGTATGCACTAAAGAAATATTATACAAAAGAGACCACAGAGCAACACTTATCTCCAGCACAAGAGAATCCTACTGTTTTGCAACAAATGTCTTCTTAGAAGCTGTCCACAATAACATATGGAACTTTATCCCAGTTTTCCCTAAAACTGTAGTATAGCAGAACCAATGGAAGAACCCCAGGAAAAGCATGAGGAAGTGTATCACAAACTTTAACTTTTATTTTGGAAAAATCTCACACCTTTTACAGGGCTCGGTTTACCTAAAGTTAGGAATGCTCACATTTGCACTGAAGTCTATGAAGAGTGTTATTGAATAGAGACATCAGGGTACATGAAAAATGTAGGCATTGGAATTCCACAAGCAGACCAAGATAGGAACAATGTGCCAGCCATTGCATGCAACTGAAGGGCCCCTGCAGATATTCCATGCTCATGGAATGCTATTCAAAGTGCTAGGTATTCTCAAATATTTGAAAATGTGGAAGCAAATGCATGCCACAACTTGAAGCCCTGTGGCAAGGCCATGCCAATTCTGCCAGAACATACTCACCCCAAATCTGAAGGCTGTAACTTCAATCTGAAGCTATTTCGCTGTACCAGATTAAAACACTCCCTTTACATGGCCATAGCAACACAACAGCTATGGCTCCATATTTAAATTGCACACTGTGTCTTCCTCAGTAACTAAATTTTTAGCAAGAGGAGCAACAAAAACATCCCTCTATCCTCTTCTGAAATCAGCATGGTGCAGGCAAGCTGCCATTTTTAATGAGATGACATTCAGAGAATCTGCATTTGGAGGGGTTTTTTTAAACTACATATAAATGTGCTATAACAGCTATCTACCCATTTTTATGGTTTTGATCTTTAGGAATAGAGAAAACTAGATAAATGCTTTTACACACCACTGTACATTACTGCTAGCATAGCTAATGCATACTCAGCCACTTAAACACCTTCCCATGAACTGGCCCCTAACCCCAAGCACAGCCTCACTGCTACATTAAGTGTAATTTCTTACCAGTCAGTGAGAGCAAGGATCAGAAAGCACTGAACACAGGTGATCAGCACTTTGGCCTTGTCAAAAGCCTTGAACCTAACTAATCACCTTCTTCCTAGATAAGAATTTATGTCTCTGGGAAAGGCAAGGAAAGCTAGACATACCACTGGTTAGCCTGCAGCATACAGCTTTATTAAATGCAGCAGTTTATTGTAACATACTTCTATTCATATGTAATGTGTTGGACACCACTGTGCTAGAAGAGTGTCACAACTTCCAGCCTTCAGGCATTTTGTATCAGTGAAATGACTGCTTAGTACTAAGGAGCAAGTATCACAAAGCTAGACTCAGTGATTTAGTAAGTCCTCAGATAATATTAGGAATTTATAGATAATCCAGTAGGAAGATTTTGGCAGAAAATGAGACTGAATTTAAGTTTAATCATGTTTTTCCAAAAGCTCTCAAAAGCTTTAGCACAAAAACTCCTCTTCTTCTAACACAAATTTCTAACTCTGTGCTTAAGACTGGTATGTTTTCAAATGCACTGAATTTCTTTAATTACACCCAAGGCCTGTAACTGCCATTATGACATTAAAGCATTATGCCAATGCTCTCAAGTCAAGCACAGCCCCTGTATGGTGAAGGAAGACATTAGTTACAAAGTTTCTCCTCTAGCACATAAAAAAAGTTTGAAATCTTGTTTTCTAAAGCCAGTGTGCTGCAAGCAGGCCAAGTGAATTTAAGGAATTTGTATTTCATTTTGTACTTAGCAAGCAAAACTAAGCTTTGAGATAAGTTTTGTAACCATTTCTTTGAACATTTAAGTGGCACAGGGCATATGCTGGTTTGCAACAGTCCAGCTTCAGTTTTCTAGTAAACTTATACATAGTAAACTGCAAACATCTTCTTTGGTAAAACGTTTAATCCCATTTAATAAAATCTATTTCAGAATAGAGATTATAAAGTGTTAGTCTGCTGAAGCAATACTCAAGACTCCTCTGCATCTGTTTCTCCATCTTAATACTGAAGTTCAGGTGCCCACTAAAGGACCATCCACATTTGGAGATTTTCCTCCACAGGAAGTTTTAAAATGTGACCCACACACTCTTGCAGCCTGTAGATTAATTTTTACCTCAGTACATTACAGAAAACCATCCTTACCAACAGCCAGGTACTATATTATGGAGCTCATCTATTTCATAGGATTAAAAACTATGCAAGGACCTAAGGCATTTCCCCAATAACAGCTATTAATTCATCCTGAGCTGTTTGCAAAGAATTTAGACAATTCAACACAATGCATCATGTTTCCTATCACCATCAACATTGACTCTTGTTGAATCAGTGAAAAGTTCTTTATAATCTACCCTAAATAATCTTGCTCTACGCATTTTAAGAACTTCCCTAACTTAATGAAGTCCTTATTACTTGGTATCATCAATCCAAGCTATTTGAGCCAGTTTGAAAACCAAGTGCATGTATTCCAAGACTTCCTGCATGAGATGTCACACATATTCAGAACTGGGATCTAAATGTTGACTGAAGAATCCAAAATTAGACTAATAGAATGATTTGTTCCAATAGGAACCAACAGATTTTTTTTAAAGTATGAAATGAAAAGAACAAGAACCAACAAAGTTTCAAACATCATCGGGAATGGTTAACAGCTGCCAAATCAAGACCAAGAAAACAAACAGCCTTCCCAGGAAATTATTCAGGAATTGAGAATTCTTGGTTTTCCGTAATTAATATATTACTCTTTATCTGCTTATACAAGTGCCATTTTTGACATAAATTCTGGATTTAAGCTTCTCTGAGAATTCAAATGATGTCCCAAATCAACACAAATATGCTGTGCAATTCCATTTACGTGACAGTGGCAATTGTCCAAAGAAGTCAAGGCCAGATTAGAGCTCTAAGCAACCTGGTCTAGTGGAAGGTGCCCCTGCCCAAAGCAGGACAGTTGTAACTAGATCTGTAAGGTCTCCTCCAACACAAATCATTCCATGATACAACATATTACTTGCTTGGGACTTAGCATAGCCTACTTGTCCTCCCACCAATTGGAAACCTGCCTCCTCAATCCACAAGTATCATAATCTTACACATAAGCCATACTTGAAAATACATTTCCAGAACATAACAACATTATATGGTTACATCTCTCAATACAACAATGAAAATTTTAAGTTAAATAACACAAATCCAAATTCCTATTTCCCAAAACCAGGGTTTGATCAAATATTGTATGGTGTTGATATAGAGCTTACTTTTCTGAGAACATCTTTCAGCTGCAGATGATCAGGAAGCAGTCTGCCAGAATACACCAGTCTCTGATCCTTTGTAGACTAGGAGATGGGGACAAAGAAAGGAATTTAGCTTTTTTTTCCTGCTGCACAGGTATATAGCTGGAGATAAAAGGAATTTTCTCATCTGCAAATGTTAAGTCCAATCACCAACAGAGAGACTTAAAAACATTTCAGAGGCTTCACAAGTCCAACTCACAAATTACTTCTGAAAAAGAATTATGCTATTAAGCACTCAGCAAGAGCGCCATAACAATTAACAACACTTAAGGATAAATGCTTGTCAAGAAAACTTTCAAGTACATTAAAAATTCCTGTCTTTCAGTGATTTGTTCTTTACCCTGCTCCTGGTCCCAGTCACCTTCTGAAAATCTAGATGGAGAAGTGGCTGGGGCAAAGAAAGTTAGCAGAATAATGGAATTCCAATTAAAATACACAGAAGAGCACAAAGCTCAGTCTTTTTCAACAAGGACTTTCTGTTATTAGTCCTTGCCCCCACCCTCAAACCCCCTGCAGAAAAAAAACCCAAAAACCCACAAAACCAAAATCAACATCATTATAAAAAACAAGGAAAGCATTAAAAAGCAAGAATCAACAAAAGCTTCTTTTGTAACGTAGCTTTCCAACCTGGGTAAGCATTTTCCTATTCTTACAGTTTCACTGATTAAAACAATCTAACATTGTAAAGAAAGACTTTATTTCTTTTTTTTATCGAATGATATACTGTTCATATTTTAGTAACTTCGACTATTCCACACAAGAGAAATAACAACAGAATTATTTTAAAGGAAACTATTTTAGGTCCCTATCTACAGTAAGATGTCCAGTATGCTAAAACAAGGAGCTTACTTGGTCAAACAAAATAAAGAAAAACAAACAAATGCTAAACAAAGAAATCTAGCCTAACACCAGTGGAACAAACATGCATTATCAGCATGAAGTATTTGAAGAATTTCCCCATCATGCAAACACCAAGCCTTACACCTCTCCTCATCCTATCCCAGCCCTCTGTTGCCCACTCTGCCGTCTTGTTCATGCTAATACTAAGACAAATAGCTGAGTCCCAGATCTCTCTGATGAGGAAAAGCTTTCCCAGAAGTTTTGACTTTCTTTTTCTTGCAATAGCCTTCTACAGATCCCAAATAATTTAGCAGAATATAGAAATGTTACAAAACTGTTTGGGTTTTTTTTAACCTGGAAAAAAAGGGTCATATCATTAGAACAAAACTGAGATTCAAAGCAAACAATGCTAATAAGTACTCAGTAAATCTGAAGCTTTAACTTTTTTCCCAAAGCCATACTAGCCATTCATTATTAAATACAACTTTTTTTAAAAAATAACCTGCCACATACTGTGCAGAACTGTTTATCACTTCTATTTAAGAGTAATTTTCCCTACTGTTCTGCACTTTTCTGTATTTTTAATTAGGGGCATTGGACAGTACTTTTATGTCTCCCAACATGGGGAACTAGTTATTTGCAGCTCAAATTGATAAAATACTGCTATACATTCAACAACAATGCTGTACTACTTCTATTTACATTTAAAACAACAAAAAATGCCTGACTCACATCAGTAACTTCTTTTGAGGTATATCATTTTGTTGCTCCCTTCAAGCACAAACAGGCTACCAGCAGAACGCAAGCTTGCATTCTGTGTTTGGGAAATAACTGAAAAATCAGAATTTAAGCATCAAGATTAAAGAAAACTTTAATTTCCTGTAAATTGGATACTTGCTGCTTTAGATTGACCAGTGCAATCAGAAGAAAAATTTTAAGAATCCTTGTTTCTGGGTCCTGAGACAGATTATCTGAAGATTAATAAGAACAGATAAGCACTTAAAACAAGGAAAGCCCAACAGCAAAAACCCCTCAAACTCCAAATCTTTAAATCATCATCCAGCATAGCACTAGAGTGTTGTTTTGCCTGTCTCACTCTAATGGGGCCTTCCACATGGTCACTTTCAATTGTTCCCTTCAGTACCTCATGAACCAGCCCCTCTTCCACCTCCTCTAATTAAAGTAGCTTCTCAAACAAGATACAAGTCACTTTTAAATATGAGTATTATACAGAGGTCAAACTGGCAAGATTAAAACAGCCCCTCAAAGCTGACTACACGGCCTTCAGTAATGCGTTTCAACTCCCTACAAAACCACAAAAGAAAAGGTTAAACATATGTTGAGTGCTTTAATGGGGAAGATGAGGCCCTAAACCCCATGCTCCTCCCCTCATAAATTAAACAACTGCCTGAGAACTAAAGAATTATCACTTGCAATTCTCAGGTTGAAAGCCTGCAATTCTGAAATGGACTTTTTTTTTTTAAATGCAGATGGAAGAAGAGGTAATAAATGTGGAAACACAGTAGTTCACATATATGTAACTGGAAAAGTAAAACAAAGTAAATGGAAAAGGCATTCAACTCATCCTCTGCCAGAGGAAATTTCACTACCACACCTCCTGCTTCAAGAACAGGACACTCACTGCTAGCTGAAACACTGAACTGTGACAGAAAAACAGCTCAAACCACATTATTAGAGTACCCTCATTTTCAGAAGAAAGCACATGGCATGAGAAAAAATTATTCTAGAACCTAGAATGAGATGGGAGACAGTTTGCAGATCAAAATCCAAAATGTATGTATTCAAAATTAATAACTCCAGAGCTACTGGTTTGGAATTTTTTCCTCCCTTTTTCATGCAAGACTTCTTTTGCAATGCTTAGTCCAAACTAGCTATGCCCAGCACATTACCAAACACCAAACCTAAGACAGTGCAGCAATGCTCTGTAGGAACACAGGTGATCTCTGAGCTATACAGTTGCAGCTACCAGACAGGTATTATTTTAGTTCACTAAGCCTCTCTCCCGTTTTTCCATAGCGAATAAAAATCCAGACAACCACATCTAGTTAGAACTGTAGGCAAATGCTAGATGACAGGTACTGTGGGAAATGAGAAATAGCAGTTTTCAATTACTGTTTATGGGTGTAATCAATGCAGCAGTTAATGCACTGAAGGTAGGATCTGCCAGACTGAGACACCCAGGCTGATTTTACAAGAGCCTTGTGTTATTCTACATAAGTATTTCATTTAGGGACATTGTAACTGCAGTACTCTAGCTGTGAAAACTGGTCCAGACAGGGAGCAAAAGTAGTGAAAAATGTGAATCTTAGTTAAAACTCACAAACATAATTTAACACCCTTCTGAATCTATTTAGCTTATGCAAGTACTTACTTTGCAAAGCGTATCAACTTTAATAACAACTAAACCAATCTAAATCTAGCTGTATTTGAAATTGGTATGTATTTAAGCAAGTAATTTACACAAATTAATCTGGAAAACACTGCCTCAAGACCTAACTTCTCATTTGCCTATTCTAATCACCTCACTTTCTAAATACTCTTAATAAATTGTAAATTTAATTAGGACACTTAGTTATCATAATTTACTGAATAATTTACAGATGCACATACAAGAATGAGGTTCATTTCACACAGAAAACTTGAAATACTATGTACAGCAGTCACAGCAACTGACTTCTATTTTACACCCTTCAAGAACACTCCAAGGCCTGCAGAGTCTCTGTGTTCTGGTGTATTCCCACCACCTTAAAATAGCATTGTAATAGAAATTACTTCCAGGACCTATTATAGTGAGGGAACAGAGAAATCAAGCTTTTAACACTGATCTGGTTTAAAAGGGAAAAAAAAAAAAAACAAGGGGAGAGGGAGGGAAGCTCCTAAAAGCAAAAGGATTTACATTTGAAAAAAACAGTAGCACTCAAAAAAATACTTTTTGATTTTACTATACATAGGAACCATCCTATTAAATACCTTTCTCCTCTCCTATGTTATTAATTTGAAAGGTCCTGTGAAATAAAATACTGTGTTCAGTTAATAGTTTAACTGCAAATGCAGTAAATCCAAATTAAATTGGAATTACTGAGACAGTTCTCATTAAAGAAACTCCCCATTCTTTAACCCAGAACAAACTTGGGTGTGCTGAACTAATAACGTAATACTGAGAGGCATGTTGAGGAATCTATTTTCAACAGAAGAAAGATGTTTCAGGAAACTGAAATTTAACACTATATTGCTGTTTAAAGCCTATAGTGCAACACGCAAAGCTCTTGTTCATTATGGTTCTTTCCTTTCAGGAGCTGAATTTAGCAGGATCATTCATAGGATGAGTAAGAAAACTAGTGTTTCACAAGCACGTCACTGGAGGAAATTCTAGTGAGGAGGACAAAGTAGCAATCAGCTGAGTGGTATTTTTGTTTTCCCCAGCAGATAGGTTCTTTCAGCAGAGAATTACCCACAGCAATAACTATAGTCACAAACTCTCACAACTGTTTAACAGATGTCAGTGTACCAGTGACACAGACCAAGTTGTTGGCTGCTTTTCTTCTTCCTTCTCCAAACGGCAGAAACCCTTTTTGAGACAAAGCAACCATTTTACTTTTCCATGTCAAAAAAATCAACAATGACAGTAATTCCTCTACTGAACTAGGTGAAAAATAATTTAAAATATAAATGACACCTTCTTCTGGGGTTTTCTAAAGCTTGGTTGTAGGCGCCATATGCTGCTGCAGTTCTCATACACTTCTCTGGAACAAATTTTTAAATATACTGTTCTCCACGACTGCCACTCTACACATATAAAGTATTATCACCTATTACCTACGCTTTTTTCATAGCCCCTTCTAACTGCCACATTTACAATTTAGGAGGAATTCAGAAATAAACCGTATGCCCCTCAGAAACAAAAAAAGCTATAGGTATTAAGTTTCAAAATACAGTCACAGCTGTCATACAAGTTTGTATAACACTTGACAGGAGAATTTTCCACGCAATCTCAAGAAAAACGGCTTTTCAAAGAGGAAATAATTTTAGAGGTTGTTCAGCTACATAATTTCAAATAATTTTATGAATAAACAGCTATCTGCTCCACACCTCAATGAATTCCCTAGATCCTGTTAACCCTAAGTATATCACTTGTACTTTAGAACAGACAGAACTCCTAGTCAGCGCTCTTAGATTTACAAAAACCAGTCTCAAATTCAGTTAACTGAGATACCTAAATCTCAGTTCCCAAATAAAAGATAAGTGAAGCATTAGTAAGCATCTTTAGCGATATTGCCTTCCAGGATGCTACACTGCGATCTTGTCACACGATGTAAAAGAGCAGCTTCATATTTGTTACACTGCCAACTTCCCTGAAAGCAGAGGGCCGGCCATCGCCTTCACGCAGGTCACTCTCCGGCAGCAGGGCTCTTGTTTGTTTATTTAACAAGGCTTAAAAGGGAAGTCTTGACCGCCTGTCCCCAAGTCTCCGCAGTGCCAGCCTTACCGACAAGGCGAGGGAAAAGGGCTGGCCAACAACTCACCGGCTTACTGGGGTACACCTTGGAGAGGTGGGACTTCAGCTTGCCCACAGTCCACTCCAGAAAGCAGCTGATGGTCTGGTCGGTGTATTTCTGGTTGGGGGCCTTGATGATGAGGGTCACCGGGTGCTCCACCACGCTCTGGTCCATGCTGCCCGCGGGGCCTGCCGGCCCTGCCCTGATCTCCTCCTCCTCCTCCTCCTCGCCGGGGACACGACCCGCGAACCTTCTGGGGGGCTCCGGGCGGGTTCAGCGGCCGGGGCCGAACTTCCCGGGGGAGCTGCGGGAACCCATCCCCGCGCCGGCACTCCGGGAACCGCAGCCACAGGAGATCGCAACCTCGC